>NC_049982.1:11336364-11396362 GCF_000003815.2 Branchiostoma floridae
AGCGGTTACTACGGAGGATGATACTCAGGCTAGTTTGTAAGACCAGTACTGGAGTATTGCGCGCCAGTTTGGCATCCGGGCCTCACCTGTGCACAGTCAGACAGGCTTGAAGCAGTGCAGCGGAGAGCTGTTCGGACAATCCTAGGCAGATACTACACTAACTACGAACAAGCCAGGAAGAACTTAAACATCCCACTGCTGTCGGACCGCAGGCGAGATCTGTGCTTTAAGTTCGGAACCTACTTGGAGAGACACAGACCGTCAATGCTACCACCAAACGGATCGGACTATCACAACAGAACCACCAGAAACTGTGACAAATATCGACATGTGAAATGTAGGACTGACAGACTAAGAAACTCGCCGATCCCCTACGTTGTGCGCCTTTTGAATGCCTAATGTCTTTGTATCTAAGGATATCTGTTGTGTTTTAAAGTGTTGCTACACGCACGTATTTGGCTTCATCAATGTCAGAATTTTAATCGTTATTCAAATGTTTAAGATATAATTGATGTTATAGATGTTTTAATATTTGTAGAATTAGCTCTGGCTGGACAAAATTATCTGTACGAAATCCGCAATTCAGCCAAACAGGCTGCGAGTGATTTTTTACCAATAAACCATTCATCATCATCATCATCATCTTGTCATTCCACATGCAAAACGGAACAAAAGCGCCCTGTTGTGGTTTACACCTGAACTACAGTTGCAAAGTTACGCAGCAAACAACAATATACGTGTATTTTGTTCTTAACTCATAGCAAAATAAAAGCCAGCCCCGCTAGAATTCTGCGAAGGAGTCCAACAGCACCCATGGAAAAGTAGAGATATGATTTCTTTACTTACACGAGTGTTTTTTTTTTTTTTTCTTTTTTCTAATGCACAAGCACTGATGCACAAGTATTTTAGTATCTTATGATCTCTTATCATTAGTATGCGCCGGCTATAACATGGTTTTGATGACGGAAGGGGTCTATGAAAGCATGGAAAAAGTTGTGGTTTGCGACCCCGCCGTTAGGTGGCCCTGCATGCTCTAGTCTAAACATTACAATACGGGAAACCCCTCCTGAAGTGGACCCGTCCAGACCACCCCCGCCCCCGAGTGGACCTGTCCGGTGGCGCCGTGTGTTCTAAACGCGGTTCCCAGTTTTCGTGCCGACTTGTGCGGACTTTCTGCGGCCAAACCTGCCGGATTTCCCGGGATTTTCCGTGCCCGTGTCGGCCGGGAAAGCATGCGTGCAGTAGCAGTGCTGTTAACCTCGCTGGCTGTGACTTGGGCAGGTGAGAAATGACAGAGTTTGATTGAAAGTTGGTAAATTTTGGCCAGTTTTAGCATCTCTGCTCGAGCCCCCTGCTTGAGCTGTGTTTCTGTGCTGTGGGGAAACTTGTTGACGAACTCATGGGCGGGCAGCATGCCTGCTGAGGACGCCGTCAGTTTTCCCTCGTGGCACAAAATACCAAGGCAATGCTCGAAAAAACATCTGAATACTTCTACATTTTCTTATAAATTTATCAGAAAAGTGATAGATAGTTGGCAGAATTAGTATTTTGGGGGTCTTTCCAGACGATATTTTTGCCACTCTGGTATTATATGGTTGGCGGTCAACTTGTTGCGCTAACACTCACCATGCCTTATAATTTCAATGCAGCGAGAATTCATACATCTGAAGAGAAGTCAACCCTATTTTGTAGAGTAATTCGGTCCCTTGAGACAGAGTGTTGTCATAATTTGACAGCTTCCCTGAGATCCAGAAACCTCGCTGTAAACAAGCACATTTTAATGGTGGCGAGGACAGATATTACGGGCGCCTTTCTATAAACAGAACAGCGTCCAGCTGTGAAGAAGGGTAACAGAATTTTGTCCCAACTGTTCCTCGTCGTCTCTGACGCTTGGACAGTCATATTTTGCTCGGAATATATCACAGCAGATCATCAACCAAGCTACGTGTTGTTAACACCCTGAATGTTGTCTGCAAATGCAGAAAAAAATCTCACTGTACACAGCCGTACACAGCAGTGTACAAACGCTGTCAATCTAATCTGACCTTACGGAATCGCGGAATCCTGGACAGTGCTCTGTATATAATTTTTTCTGTGGTTCCATAGGTTATATATCTGGTACAGGAGGACATGTCCATCCAGATGTGTCTGTGAGGCAGCCGGGAGAGCCGTTGACATGTGTGGTTCGGGCGGAATCTGGAGTGAATTTTGTGGTGTGAGGCATGGCGAATGGCCTTATCAATGAACTACTGAGGCTCGGGTTAAAGGTCAGCCCCGCACAGGCAGCAGGGGGCTACTTGGAAAAGTGTCTTCTCTCAGTAAAGGATTACGAAAAGCGCATAAGATGGCAGATATTTAAGTGGCAAATCCCTCAAAGTGTCTTATCTATTTGCTACCAGGTTGCGATTCATATAAACCAGTGCTGATTGGGCAGGCTGTTGTACTTTGAGTTTGACAGTCCTTGGTCAGTCAAAGTGATTATGTGTCAAAAGCGAAATTTTATTGCACTGCATTTGCAGTTTTACAGTCTTAATGCCAGCTTTATGTGAGTGAGTTTGGAAGTGGAAGTGGCCTTGGTTCAAGGTGAAGAATCTGGTGGTTACATGAGAAGTCCATTCCTGGGAGTCATGTCTTGGTAGTCAGTAACCCCTGTGTCATGACCCTGTGCCACTGACACCATGCTGTAGGATATGCCAGCTGTACTGAAGGTCCACACACTGGTAGACAATGCTATGTACATGTACATGTACATGTACATGTACATGTACATGTACCTTTCGTTGTTGGAAGCCACTTTGCCATTAAATCTGTCTCTATTTTTTCCCCAGACTCCTCACTTAATACACAACCAAAGCTTGTACCAGCATAACAGTTTTTGGAGGAAACCATTTTGCCAAAAATCTGAATACCTGGTTGGTCATCATCACTATAAATGTGAATCTGGCCTTTTAAGTCCTGATCCATCTTCATGTGTAAGTGTTAAATAACACTGTACAGGATATTAGTACAGTGAGCTTTACTGGGATGTCCTATTGGAACTCCACACATTGCTGTAAAAGTCACATTCATGGACCCTGTTGGAATTGTTTTTGTCAACTTCATGAAAGCTTACATATCATTGTCTTTGCAATGAATGTTTCGCGGAAGCAGTAATACTGACCAGCTTATGGCAGAAGATATCTCAGTAAAAGAGTTGAAAGGAAGGACAGGCATCCTGCACTGAGTTTTATGTTGGCTGTCATCCAGCCACTTTTTGTGCAGTGGCAAGGAGAACAGTACTTTTATTTTCTAGCACAATAAGAATGAGCCAAATGTATTCACATGATACAGGGTTCTAGCCACTTGTTATGTTTTTCTACTTCCATAATGAAATGAAGAAATATGAATTTATTGTTTACATTAGTAGGGTTGTAATAATTGAAGTTGTATCGTCCATTTATACTAGCCTGGTATCCAGCTGTATTATTATAGCAAGTATAGCAAGCAAGGACAGAAGAGACTTGGGAGCAATTAATTATACAGCTTGTAGTAATGGACAGGCCTATTGAATTCAAATCTTTCTTTTGTTCTACCCTCTGGCAATGAGTCTAGTATCAACATCATTGGCATTACCTTGAAATGCTGGTCTTTGTTGTAAAAACAATGCTGTCCTCAGTTTGTTTAGTTTAGCCATTGTTTGAAGTTTTGACAACTTTTCAGCCAGATCAAGTTTGGAATGTTTGCTTATTTAACGTTAAACGGTAATGATGAACAATAAGAAACTCATTACAACATTTCACCATGTGGAAGCCATTGTTACTTGTAAAAAATATTCAATACCAGTCATCATAACTTTTTTTTTAATTGAAGAGAGGAAAATTCAACTTTATGAATTGGGGTTGGATAGGACACAAGTCACCCTGACCAGTATGCCATTTTTTTGCATTCTTTGCTTTGCTACAAGGTTTGCATTTTAGTTTCTAAATGTTGAACAAAAATGATTGCCCTTGACCATCAAACAAATGGTATCTTGCACTTTATGAATGGCACGTTCAGATGACTACTTATCTACCTCATGGGTAGTCAGAAAGTCTAAGTTTGTACGTTGTCAGACCAAAATACTCCCTAGCGGCTGGATCAGCTTTCTGTCAGGAAGTGATTGAAGCGATCTTGGTGAGTGGTTACACAACTGTTTCCATTAAAGTCTGACTCAAGTTTTCTCCTTGTCAGTTAGTTCCTGCAGGCTTATGTCAGTAAACAGCCCTGCCTGCCCTTCAGCAGGACTTGAAGTCAAAATAATGACTGCGTGTTGTGCCCTGACTCCAGACTTGCTGATACATTTCTTGTAACCTTTACATGTCTGATTGTGTTTGTGCTGAAAGATGTTTTTAGTTTGTCTTTAAAGCTCAACCTCTGTTTCTCCCTCAGCAGTTTTACCAAGTTATCAAGGACTTGTTATGATGCAGTGTAAAGGTTTCTGTAACTGTTTTTGAACATGGTTTTAGACGTTTTTATTGGGCTTTCTATTTTGTTCTACTTTCTATATGTTTGGCTGGAAGATATGAAGAAAACAGCACAAAATAGAATGCCCAATAAATACCCCAAAATTTAAACACATTTAAAAAACAGTCAGAGCCAAACCTCTGCTTGGAGAGTACATAAGTACAACACTCAACAGAAAGTATTTTGCCATTATTTTTTTACAGCTGTAGTAAGAGTACACAATAAGATGGCCAACCTCCCTTTTCTGAAATTGTAGTCCAGATGATAACTTCCCTCTAAACATGACTTCAGCTTTGCTTACTAAGCAGAAAGGAATCTTCTCAGACTTCTGTACATAAAGGAGTCAATAGCTCTACTAGCCATATGGTTTCTAATGTTTCCGTTTAGTGACAAGAGCTATGGACATTATCGGATTTGTTTGAATAATTGGGATGGTTGACTCCTTGCCAGCCCAATAAATATCTCCCGTTTTAAGTGAGGTTCCTGAGTTAAGGTTGCAGCAAGCCAACATTAATTGGTCATCTGGTGGTGCCAGAGGCGGTGTGAGCCTGTAGTGCCCCCAAGAATCTGGACAAGAACACGCCTACACTTCTCTTTAAGTGTGTTGGGTTCTCTAACATAATTTATGCAGAGGGACCATGTCAATGGTACTGCCTAGACCCAGCCACCCTCTCATAATATTTACACTTGTCACACTGCCTGTCAATCAACTTGACAAGGGGCAAAGTGGCGTGAGCTCTCCCTGCTCAGTTTCATGTCTCAAGTCTTGGTCCATTGTCACCAGGAGGTGGTGCATGGCGCTGACATGCTGTCTCTCCCTTGTACACCCATTTCCCGCCAGTTTCGCACGTGTTGACTTGGAATGTAAATTCCTCTCCTTTCCCCTCTTCCATTGGAGTCGGAGGGAACAATGCGGATACTTATATCATCCTGTTCTGGTGGTCATTTCTACCTCATCCCCCAAGAATGCATTACCGAACTTTGCAGCGCAGAGGCTTTCAATAACTGGCCCTGCAGTACAATATCTTGAATACATAGCTGACATACCAGTGCGGTATTCCCGAGTGGACACAATGGACACGTTTATTTACCCTCTATGGCCCAGGTAACTTGGTACCTGGCCATTGTGATGTATCTTTGAGCACGGTGGGGAGTCTGACCAACAGGTTACAGTCTTTAGCCGTCATATTTGTCCCAGTTGTTCTTTTGTCACCCGAGGGGGTTTTAAAGCCTTGAAGCTGAAGGTAGGACTGCTGAGACTGCTCTCCTGCCTCTGCCTCTGGTTTGACTTGGGACATGTCCAAGTTTGGGTCTGGCCCACTCAGGCTTTCAGGAAATGGACATTTACCGGAATTTTATGGGGGAAAAGGCAGCTAATTTCACCATTGAACTTTAATAGTACAAGTCACTTGATTTATGCTCAGCCAATTTAAAGAATCCTGTCCAATTCCAGACATGACCTCTAAAGCCATAAAGCCAATGGCAACTCTGTACCAATGACAGAATAGCTTGCTCTAGCTCTATCCTCTGTCCCTCCGATAGGATGTTAAATGGAGGATCTATGTTTGAGGAGAACCACACTTCAAGCACAACAAGAACCACCACAATTATCGAAAACAGTTGGGGTCCTTCCCCATGTGAGGGGATGAAACCTTACAGATCTTCAGCGGGTTGAAGCTGGTAGCCTCAAACAAACGAAACAAAGAAAAGAAAGCTCAAATGCAAAGTCCAGAAAACTTGAGTTCGGAGGTAGTCTCCTCGGAATAATAAAATTCAACTTATCTTGGATTTAGAAAATGGATGAAGATACAGAGGCAGATGGAATGCTTATGTTTCATCTAACTTTCTAAGGAAGCTTTTCATCATGTCTGTGTTAGCAGCAGGAAATGTATTCTTCTGTCTTTTAGTATGTGGGGAAGGACAACCTAAAGCAATTCACACTTACGCCATCTTCACTTACGTCAACCATTCACAATTACGCCTTCAGAAAAGACGCTGGAGCTGCATGTTCCCTGTATAGAAACTTTATTCGAAGCAACACACAACAACATGTTTCACTGTGTGGCTTCCTCAGTGTTATGGGCTCGAATTCTTCTGTCTTTGATCATTTACTTTCTTTTCAGTGAGGTTCACAGATGTCGAAGTCTTGCCTTCACCTGTGGTACCTTCAGTTCAGGGTTATTCCTTAGTAAGGTTGTAATATAACAGGTCACACCATTTCTTGACACCCAGCTTGAAGGCATGACCTCTGGAGGAGTGATTAGTCTGCTAAATTGTGTTTGGTGTAGTCAGGGCACCAGACACTTCAAGTGCCTCCTTCAAGGTCTGCTTGTTGTGGTCTCCTTTGGAAAGCTTACCGCAGGAACAGGGTATCTGCTATGGAGCAACAGCCATTAGGCCTGTGTAATGAGATAGTGGGCATGGCATCCTCTTGACCCCCAGTTTTGGCAAAGAACTGCCGGAAAAAAGCTACAAATTCTGCAAAATTTAAGTTATTTTCACAGAAAATGCAGTGTGTTGACAAGCTACATTTGTATGTGTGCATCTGTTTGAATGTTATGTAATTGTCCCATTTTTGGAGTTATGCTGAGCTCAAAGGCTCTTTTCTTTTCTTTTCTTGCTCTGTATTTTTGAAGTTCATGTGTATGTACTTGGGGACCTTGGCCTTAGGTGGTTAATGGACGAGCCAAGTTACATTTGCTGACTGTCCTGTAATTTGTTTGCATTGATGGGCTCACCGCGGGATAAAGGTTTAGGACAATTTCGCGTGACAAATGTTCCCAGGGAATGTCTTGGCGTTGGGTTGAAAGACTCCTCCATGTAATGATGTATTGCACATACCAGTATTTACTAACTGACTTTTACACATCCGGCTTGAGATGTTCAGATTGCATGTCTAGAGGTGATCTGGTTGTGGTTATCAGCACAGCAAGGTGGCTTTGTAACTGAGATGTTACTTATCCTTGAATTGCTAGGCTTTTATTACACAGATTTTAACTAGAAACAGGCTCGTACCGAGCTGTTGCTTTGGACATAACAGCTTGCCTGTGTTCTCAAGGTCTACACTTTAATTACATGCTGTTGTCCAAGCTGTTAGTGAGGGAAGAGTACTTTCTGGAGAGCTGACATGTCTCTGGGATACCGTGATATCCTGGGATCTTCCACACAGCAGGGGGACAGGACCTCTGCAAAGTTGTTTGGGAACATCACGTTTTCAATGGACTTTTGATCTGTCTGAACTTAGGAATCAAAATCTAGAAGGTTGAAGGTTTCTTCCCTTACAGAGAGTCTGTCCAGGGTCTGGGATAGGGAAATTGCATGGTGCAGTGGGAAGAAAAAAGGGAGGGCATCCAGTAAAAAAAAAGGACTCCATTTGAAAAAAAAATATGAATGACATGCCACAGAAAATGTACAAAAAGCTGATCTCAGAAACACTGTCTAAGGTCAAATAGTAGACAAAGTATGATTTCATTCGGCTGTATATTCTTCTACTCTGGTAGGTATTAGTGAAAATGAAGCACTGTATAAGTGTATAGAATTCTTCGAATATTGATGTGGAGAAACTTTATTGACTCAACAAAATCTACAGCGATATGTCAACAAGCAACTGAAACTGAACAAGGTTGATCAGGCAGGAATGTTAGAAACATGCGTACATGCTGAAAAACTGGCTTATAAAGGCTAGTGTTCAACACAGACATACCGGAATCTCCCAGGGTTTTCACTGGAACTTAGTGTAAGACTTGCTGGTGTAGTGCACAGGGTGCGCTTTTGTAGGTAAGTGCCCATTTTCCCCCCTACTGTTTTAGGAAAATAGTTTGTCCCACTAGGGAGCTGGTTTGTCCCAGATTCCTGTTTGGCTCCATGGTGGGACTCTATGCAGTCCCAGTTGGTGTAAACTGAAAACTGCAGCCAAAACACAAATCTCTCCTATCTATTCTCACTGCTAGTGCTAGTACCAACTAGCATACAGATACATGTAGATACATACATGCATCTATCATGACATTGAACTTTGTAACTCATGAAGGAAATGGATTACATAAGGTTGTTCACTGATACTTGAAAAAAAAGATGAAGTAAATACACCCATGATGTGATGTAACGTTTGATTCCAAACACACACTGCAAACGTTTCAGCTATGGATGCAAATACGTACTGAAAAAAAACACACCTCTAGGTGAAGTGCCATATTAGCCTAATGCACTAAAGTGCTCTGTGAGGTGTGCATTGTTTCCCAAACACATTATTGGACAACAGCTGGAAAGAATGTGTGAGTTCTTTATGGACTCATTTGTAGGTGCTTTGTGCCTGCCTCCTTCTGTCTGTCATGGATCGCTGGATTTCTGAACTCTGCACAGTTGGGCTGAGGATTTCGATAAACATGAAAGCATGTTTGTTGTTCTGTGTAAAGAATCACTGTTGTTGGAGTTGAGGAGGTATAGAAAATTGGAATAGAATTGTTTTGTTCAATTTTGCATTGAAAACATAACAGAATATAACCAATAAATGGATGAAATGTTTGTCACAGATTACTTACAACGAAAGAAGAACTAGAACATGATGTCACATAAATACATTCCTCTGTTCTTCATAGGTATTGTATTTCCTTATATTGGTATTGATTTTATGGTATATACTCTAAACGGTACAGGACTATTGTTAGAATGTACAAGGAAATCTTCCATTTTGATTAATGACATTTTGCCACAATTAATACATTGTTATATTGATGTCCGTGTAGGCAGTAGATTGTTTATTTACAACATTATGTATTGAGTACTTTTCTTGTTGGCTACTTTATTACTGTGTTTTTACCTGCTGTTCTTCAATTCTGTAGTCATGTCCTTGAATGGTGCTTAAACAGTGATAACATTCTGCTTGCCTCAGGTTGTAGTTAGCTTAGACAAACACAAGTTAATCCATCATGGTTGCCCTTGATTTTCCAATCCCCTGAGGTCTATTTGTACATAGGGTGGGAAACAAGACATTAGTGATATCATGTTAGAACTGGAATGTAAACACTGCTTAGGCTCAAGATGGAGAACTCACAGAGACCCAGGGATGCCAGGAGAGTTATACTGGGACTAGGAGAGTTACTAGTGTAGAAGGACTGATGTTACTGTAAATGTATTTAAGTTTGTGGGGATTTGGTTTCGCAGTGGGTTTAAGTTCGCGGTAGCACCTTGCACTGTAGTCTCTTAGCGCCATGGAAAAATGTTCAAGGTGGTTTTAAGTTCGCAGTGAATTGGCAACGCAAAAACCTGAACATAAAACCACTGCGGACATTTCTGCATTTACGGTATACCTGGCCTCTGTGTCATTGATGTCCTTTATACAAATAGTACAATATTATAAAAGCTACTTGGAAAAGGCAGAGACATCAGGATCAGGCTAGTGTGTGAGTGATTGAGGTTTACCTTGCAATGGACCTTTCCTGTCGAACACCGTAAGCCCCGCCCCCTGTTCGATTTCGAACACCTCGGGCAAAACTAGCGAAACTCGGGCAGAAATGGCGGCGAATGACGGGCCGCGGCCTGCAGGGAGAAACGGTGATTCGGCCTTCATGCAGCCAGATGACGTAACTAAGGCAGCTAAATAGAGATGTTACACATAGTCCACATCGTCGTAAGTCTGAAAAGTCCTGTTGGTGGCAGAACGCGCAAAGGCTGTTTGCAGTGGGGCCTTAGTTTACGCTCCATGCGGAAACACGACTTACGGCACCGCCTAAATTTGCAATCGACCGGGAAGTAAAAAAAGTCGTGACAAGCACAAATGCGTCTGTTTAACGTTGCAATTGTTTCTGCTGCATCCTCTTTGATACCTGTGATGCATGCTCCACAGCTGTATCGGTGCAGAAATTGCAGTTAAATCCAAGCCTAGAGCTCGAAAACTTGGGGGAGGGGGAGGGGCAAATTGAGTTACATATTCCAACATGCAGAAGATCACTGTGACATTAATATAAGCACGTGAACGGACAATAACCACGTAGACGTAGACGTAAACAGTGGTGATAATTTACATAAGAGCAGGAGAATGAATATGCGAGTGAAATAAAAGAAAATCTTTTGCTGTATACGTACTTTGGGCATCTAATGAATGGCGTTACTTTCACTGATTACATAACGCGCTAGAGGGCGTATCGTGTTACGGTGAAAATCAGCGCGACTAGGACAAAGATGGCCACCGCCACCACTAAGTTGTCAGTTTTGCCCGCTGACTTTGGTTTAAGTTTCTTTGGCACCGAAACGCTGTCGCAGCGGGCCAAAGAAAAGGGATATGCTTTCTTCGTAGAAAGCTACGTAAACAGCGTAGAATTGTTCGAGGAGCAGGATGATGTGGTTGCTGTTCGGGCAAAATGCTTTCGGTCCATGCGGAAGGGGCAGGCGCCGCACACGATCAATCTGTTGGTAGGCACTGCAAGCCGGCTGCTGACAAGCAACCGGTGCACCTGTCAAGCAGGGTACGTATACCTGTGACAGCGTTCGTTTTAGTTTCGTGTAGCACAGCTGCATGCATGCTCACGACGTAAACGGAAGATAAAAACACTCACGGAGAAGGAGGCAACTTGCAAGGACACGTAAAAGGTCACCGTGATAGAAATGTAAATACGCCAACGGAGAGTAAAAAAATGTTTTAGAAACAACGACAAGAACAAGAGAACGTCTTCAATAAACTTGCAAGTATAATAAAGGGAAATCTTTTGTTGTGTATGTTCTTTGGGCACATATATAATTTTCACGGACTGATGTTACATAACCGTGAAAATGATAACGCTACATGTCCTGTAAAGTGTAACAGCCATCGCTATCGTTTTACCGTGTTTATGTTTTCCGCTGGGATCCTTGACACTGCCTGAAAAAGCTGAAGCATACTGCCTAATAAAATGTGCTATTTCGAAAGGGGTTTGGTAGATGCTAATAACGGTTGTTCAACATAATATGTTGTACACAAGCGTCTTATTACGAAAGGTCACTACGTTGGAGGGTTTTAATTCTTTCTCGTTCAATAAAAGTTGTCGCACAGTTTATCATTGTTGTGCTGCCTTTGTCCTTTATCAATATCATGCTCCATATCATGACAATAATTTTGTTCTTACACATAAACTTTCAGCCTGTCAGGTACCTGTGCACACGCACTGGCAGTCGTGTACACATTGAGCCACTTCCAACAACTAGGTCTTAAAGAAGTGCCAACTGATGCAAGTGTAACAAGTCTGCCACAGCAGTGGCACAAACCAAGGGGCAGAAAAATTCAACCAGAGAGTGTGACTGACTTGGTGTTGGCAAAGCCAACTAAAACAATCAGGAAAAGGAAACCTGTTTTCCATCAAGAACAGGCAACTGCACACAGGTACTGTTGTAAAAACAGTTGAAAACAATACAAATACAGTTCGAAATCATTATTAATAAAGTTTATTGGAAATGAGAAAATGTTGCCATTTTTTTTCAAGTGCAGCCACCTACACAAAGATATGTTGAACTGTTGAAAATCAATACAAATACATTTGAAAAGCATTCCTAATAAAGTTTATCGTATAAAATTGTTGGTGGAGACATACAAAAGTGTATTTGCTGATATCTTAGTGTCTCAGGTTCACTTACTAACACAGGTTATGTTTTACCGCAACTGTACAACAGCAAGTTGAATACTCAGAGGATACCACTACGCATGCGTGTAAAAATTCCAGACATGCCTACGAAATTCTGGGAATTTTTGTCAAACGGTCGCACTCTGTAACATTAGGCTCGCCCCTCAGGCGTCGCCAAAAACAACTGGTCTTTCAACGACAATGCCATACATGCTGTCTTCCTAGAAGTGTACGCAACAGGGTTAATACCTTCATTTGGAACAAGGAAACTGAAGAGGGACATAAAAGTAACATAGGTAAAACCAGTATAATACTGAAGTAAGTTCTTTGTACGAGACCCAGCAACAACATTAAAACTAAACGCATGCTTTTTCAGTTCTTCATTCTCCCTGCTCAAGTCTGCACATTCTCTTTTCAGGTCTTCATTTTTCCTTCTCAGGTCTTTACATGTACTGTTCAGGTCTTCCTTCTCCCTTTTCAGGTCATCATTTTCCCTCTTCAGGTCCTTATTTTCCTTTTTCAGTCTCTGGATGGAACGTAGACTTGGAGAAGAAGCTGAAATACACAACAACAATGAACTATTAATTATTACTACCGTAATAAAAATGTATGTTAGATCTTCCTTTCTCCTCTCTGATGTTGTTGTGAGACTCTTGGGCAGGTGCTGTAAAGAAACAATGCATTATAAGCACTGACTAAGGCTAAGGAGGCATACATCCGCACCTTTGAGTCATCTAACCAAGCTGTTCATATTCATGAGTGTGGTCTTGTTGTCGACCTCTTCTTTTCCTTTCTGGGAGCCTCCCCTGATGCTAAAGTGTGTTGTGGGGCGCAGACTGGCATTCTTGAAGTCAAGTGTCCCTACAGCGCTCGAAACATGACTGCCAAGGATGCCAGTCTGAACCTTCCCAACTTCTACTTGAAAGCAGAAGGGGACTCCTTGTCTTTAGATAGGAGTCATGAGTATTTCTACCAAGTCCAAGGGCAGCTCTTGGTCACAGGGGCACCCTTTTGTGACTTTGTCTGTCACTGTGTTGACACACACGTTGAGCAAATCCTCCCTGATGTGCAGTTCTGCCAAGATATGCTTGTTCAGTTGGCAAAGTTTTACAAGACACATGCTATGCCGTTTGTTCAGCGCATCACTCAAAATACCCATGTTGACTAAATATACTTGCTCAACAACAATCCCACCGGCAACTAGTATTTAGGAAAGTGAAAAGTAAAATGAATTGTGTTTCACTTACATCCCTCTGTGGGTGTTCCCTGCAGCTGACTTTCCTGTATGGGTGGGGTCAGTCTGGGCTTTTTGTTGCTGAAATGGATAAAAAAACACATGATACTAATTAATGTTGTCAAACAGAAGACTAATGGACATTCATAGCAAATAATTATGATGTTGATTGACTATAACTAGTGTTGTATAAGTACTGTACATGTATTTCCTGAATTCGTCACTGTATTTTTAAGTTCACAAGTTTGCTTTTACTTTTCCTCTGTGAACATAACATGACGGCAAATATTTCAAACTGTACACATACCTCATAGTTGTACATACTGTGTTTGCAGTGAACTTAAAATCACATGGCAATCTAGGTACTGTGGTAGTAGCCAAATATTTAATTATTCACTGATCTTTTGGGTGATCATTTGGTTTGTAAAACTGATTTTCATGATAGCCCAGTTACAGAATAAAATATATAAAACAATGTACAAAAGAAAATGCTTAACCACAGACAACAAACACGAGTCCAATGCATGTATAAGTTACAAATAATGGAACAAAGTACTCAAAAGAACTTACATAATAACAACCCATCATAATAACAGATATATATAGTCAATCTATGGACAAAATAACAGAAGGTAATATTAGCAAACAAAAGGCAAAATGAATCATAACTCAAATGAAGTTAAGTCATAACAAATCATTATCATAATCCAGTCATTTCATAGGTCTTTTGGGGTTAAGGCCTGATTGACTGTTTTCGGTGTGGGTGCTAGTTTTAAGTCAGGATTTACTGAGTTGTATATTGTAGTACATGTATCTCCAAAAACAAACGTGCGCTGACCTGCTCTTGAAGTGTGGTTTAGTTTGTGTAGGAGATGTGATTGTCTTGTGTAGTAGCTGTTGATTTCATTCCAGTTTATAAAAACTTTTGTCACTGACTGCTTTTTGCTATACTGTCAAATATAAAATTTAAAAAAATCAATGGTTTCTAAGCAGTTTCCTGTGTCTAATCCAACAACTCTTACTGAATAAGTTGCTTTTCTACTGAAGAAAATATGCAGGTAAAACTTGTGTGTTGCAGGTGATTTTGAATGTTCCTAAAAGTATTGCGAACCCTGCATATGACATCCTGCACTAGTGCAGGTTTTCACCCCCCACCCCCAAAATTAAAAATGCTCATGTAACATTTGCTAAAGCACTAAAATATAAGCTTTCATTTCACGGGCTGCTAATTCAAAGCCCTGTTGTGTTTCTGCTGCAGACAATATCTACACAGTTTTGAAAATCATCAGACATGTGTATTACTAGTAAATAATAGTGCAAAGTGTGTGTAGACTTTTTGTGCATTATGTACTTCTCTTATTTGTGTTTCACCTTACATGGCACCGACACAAAAGTGACAGTAAGTCTTACCACTCATTCTGCTGTACATGACGTTTCATTGGCGTCCTGACTGGCGCGGCGTCGGTGCCATCCGCTGGCTGCGGGTCTGGAAACCGTGTCGTTGGTCTCCCATCTTTGAAGTGCTGTTTGAGACATGTTTGATATAAGTTTGAAAATATCCACGTACTACCAAAAATCTTACAGCAGGGTACTACATAGGACCAGGAATAGAGTATGGGTCATATCTGGTGCCTGACAAAATACTGTACAGGTTTCCTTCCCACAAATAGCGAAATAAATTCAGGTAAATAGATTGTTGCATTTTGCAAAGGGGAGGGGGGTATTTTGAAGCGCCATAACATCCATGCGGTCATGGCGGCATTACAGCACTGCCGAGCGTTACGAGATAAAACAGGGCTATGGTGATATACTAGTAGTACAATATTCATTTCTATGCCCGTTTGTCGATGAAAGTGTGCTAAATTTTAGCCGATAACGTATGTGACACTGCTAAACTGCCTGCCTCACCTTTGATCATATGTATGTGTCCTTCGTGATCTTCGTTACGTTGAGTTGCGAATGTGGACGACCACAGGCCTTAATCCATCTCATGCATGCATCCATGCGGGTCTTTGGCTTCGGAAAAGGGTAAAAACTGACTCCAGACACCCTTTCAGGGTACCTGGAGTCTGAATTGCAAGTCCCGAAACAACAGACTTTCCCCATTGAAACCTATGTAAAATGGCACCGTTACCCAAGTTCTTGCCCGACAAAATGGCGGATGTCGCTTGGTGGAAATGGCGCGCTCTGATTGGTCAATCCGTTAGGTTTGATTGACAGGCCGGATTGGTCCATTCTTCCACAAGTTTCAGTGCCTATTCTTCTTCTAGCCAAACAACAAGCCTATTTCAGTATTTGTCCTGAAACTGTACATTTGTAAATGCATGTAAGAAATCCCAGCATTTCTCCTGTGATACGTCTGTTCCGAACATTTATGAACAAGAAATCAACCATCGTTGAAGAGGTTCATGAGTCAGGTCACCATTTTGCAATGTTGAACCCATTTCCTGAGCACCACTTGTCAGCAGACATGTTCTGTCAGGTGGGTTTACTCCCAGTGATGGTATCTCAATGAAGGCACCTCCTTATCTCAGGTTAGAAGCTCTTCTCTGATAACCCCCTTGTCTTTCTCAGGAACATTGCTGAATGCCTAGTACTCTACAAACAGGAGATTCCAGAATACAGGGTGTCTTTCATGACTAACCAGCAGTGTTGGTGACTAGTCCTGTCTCCAGCTTTGTTTGTTTTTCATGCCCCACTCATTGTTTTGTAGCCCATGTTGCTAATTTTTGACGTTGAAACCATAATTTGTGCTTCCAAAAAATGCATTTTTACCCGTCTTGTCATGAAGTTTTGATTGTTTGGACAGTTAGGTTGACATTTTTGTCTGTCTCGAAAAGTAAATTTCTGCCTCTGGATGGAGGGATTGGTCCTGGAGACATCCTGTGTGAGACAAATTAAATGTGCACAGTGAGTATGACTCCTATGGCACCCTAGATGCCAGAATTCAGAGGGTATTTTTCATGACTCAGCAACAGAGCAGTACAAGTATTACAAGTCATATGATTTGTACCATCACTTGTACCATCACCATGTCTCACAAAAAGTTTCAAAGGACTGAACTTCAGAAGAGCATGTGAAAAAGTAAGTTAGAAAACGACTGCCACCTTAGCTTCTTCAAGAATCATTGCCCTCTTTACCAATTCTTGTTTTCCTTAGATCCTAGCTTCTAGCTTCTCTTGCAACTTTTACCAATTCCAAAGTAGATAAGTGTATCATTTGCAAACATTGAAATAAAAGCTACAGTCCTATTATAAAAAAAGGAAATGACAGACGAGATATAGACAGAGATAAGGTACAACTTAAGTGTGCTGCAAACATTTTCTTCAGATATTTCAAAGTCCATAAATTTTGAGTGGCTGTGGTGGCGCCTTGTCACCTGCCCGCCCAAATACACTTATCTATTCCTGTTGACATGCTACACATCTGAGATACCAGTATTTGCTCAGAGCTCCTGACATGAGAAATGTTCATTATGGACCCAAAGGGACAGTCTCTAAAGTTAGTCTGCTACTTTGATACAAAGTTATATTGTTTTGCAGTATTTTACTAATATTAGTAATAATATTAAGGAGGGGAACTGATGGTTTCTATTGCTACAATATAGAAAATGTAAGTCATAGAACTATTCCAATAGAGAGCTCATGGCTTAATCAAGTTTTGCTTGACTCTAGAGATGACATACTGTGTTATGAGATGACCCACCCCTTCTTGTGAGCACAACAGGTGTCTGATTGTACAGGTGTTTAGTTTGTTCTGCATATTGTTTGGGTGGTCCAGATTTAGGCCAGGTATGTACCTTTTGTTTGAGGTCATGAAAAGCCTGAAAACAGTAGTTATGTGGAAACTGATGTAATCGCTGTAGATTGTGACACACAAAAGAAATGGGGTACATTTTTGTTTTTACATATTTTGAAGACCTGTTGTTAATGCAGTTAGAGTATTCAACAGGCCTTCTGTCATCCCTTTTTCCCATTTTGCCAATCATTCTCCTTCTGTGTGGTTCTATATCTTAAATGGTTCCAACATGAAAAGTTGAGAATGTAGATCTGACTTCAGGCCTTACTTGCTCCTGGATAAGGACTGGATAAGGTCTATTTGAAAATCTCAGGAGGAAACAGTTAGGACAAGTTTTACTCCTCCCTACCCCTTAGATTTATCATGTACCTAAGTTTTAACTTTTTTTTTACTTTTCAAGTCTTTGATGAACCTTCTCAAATTCTCAAACAGTAAATATAATATGGAATATTATATAGAATATTTTTGCCATTACTCTGTTGATCAAACAATATTGTTATGTTGCTACTCCACATTCATACAAACGTGCATGCATGCATACATACATACAAACACTTACATAAACATAGCCTTCTGACAAAAGAAATGAAAGTAAGTGGGACGGACACCCAAGAGTGTGAATGCCTTTGAAGGCACCTGTGCGGAGAATAAGCAGCCTACCATAATCACTATTCAGGGCCCTTTAATTATGTATAAATTGCGACATTCCTAATCACTGTAATTGTTAGGAGTGAACAGAAGCTGATGAGGTGACTTCTCAAGGCTTGAGCTGAAACACAGGTGCTGGCTCAGCGGAAGGGAACATTGTCCCGAGTCAGTGATATGATTACCAAGTGTTTCCAATAATGAAAACCCACTCCGTGAACATGAAACTAATAATGTAGGCACCCCTTTTACATTTGCTCAAGACTGGGGCCCAGAAAAGTTTACCTCCACTTTTCGTGCTGTTCTTGTAAACATATATAAGAATTATTTCAACTTATTGAATAAATTGTAATGCTCATTTAGTTGAGTATGCAAGTGTCTGATACCAGTATGTTTGTGGATCATGTGATAACCAGGCCTCATGGCAAAATAGGCCAGTTGTGAAGTTATGTGTTAGCAGGTACAAGCTGTGTAAGCAGGGTTGGTAAAGCCCAACTCAGATGAAGCTTCAATAAACAATAAAGGTTTCCACTAGGCATATATCATCGATTGTGGCTTCCACTGTAGCCCTTATAACCACAACTGCCCAAACAGTCAGATTTTGTCAAACAAATTGCAACAAGCATTCCAGCCTTTGATGATAAGATGTCTTGGCGGTGGGTCCAGATCATAGAGCTGATGATGGTTAAATGACTACAAGTGCTTCCAGCTGTTAATTTGTCCTTCTGTTTTGGCCTCAGGGTATCTCCATTTCTTCTTACTAAAAGAGAGATAAGATAAAGAAATCTAAGGATTTAAATGTGTCTCATTGGTGAGGAGTCTGCAGTTATACCCCTGTCACATTTGGCGAAAATCGATCGGACGAGGATTCGGCGGCAATCGCCCAAGCCTCGCTTGTCATAATAACTTTATTGCACAACAATTGTACAAAGTACAAAGTATGGCTTATATGTGACGGACGGTTTTCAGGTGAAAAATACTTGCAACCCCCTGTCGATCTTAAAGATGGACGATCTTCCATCGATAGGCCCGAAGATCATGGATAATGTGACAGGGGTATTACAGAAGCTTTGGGGTTGGTCTTTAGAACAGAAAGATCTAGACAAAGATGAAAGACTGTCAGAAAAGGAGAAAGAAGCAAAGGAATGAAAGAGACAGCATAACATCTTTAAGAAAGAAAAAAAGAATGAAAATGCTCTGGCAAGGGAAGAAAACATAAGATACAAGTGGGACAGGCTTTGTATGATTGCTCATATCCTGCTCTCCACAGTGACAAGTACCCATCAAGACTTAGCAAAGTTTACTTTTCCAGCTAGAACATCAGAGGATGAGAGGAGATAATCCTCCTCCATGGATTAGTTGGCATTGTTCAGAGCTAATCCTTTACACCTGTTCACAAAGTAGCTGTCAATTGTCCAACTGTGATCCTGCAGTGGGAAAGACATTATTACATTATGGACCAGGGCCTAACTAGGTCACCACAAGGAAATTATCAAACAGTTACCAACTGTTTTTCTTCCAGAAAGAACTGTCTGTTGCATGAAGCAGTTACCATGCGATAAGTCAAAGTATTCATAAATATATTGGATGATTGTCCGTCCCACCACCTGTTGGCTCAGCCTTTACATGTATATTCAGGGCCACCTGTATGCTCAGGTATAGTTATTATTTGTCGTTTCATCAATCAATTTGATTTTACAGTTGAATATGTTCCATAACCATGATTATGTCCCACAAATACAAGAAGGGATCTAGTGCATCAGGGAAAGTGTCTTTGCCATTTCCAACCCATTTCAATTCTTGTTGGTCTTTTAATCATGTAGAAATTGGAGCAAAGTACAAAAGGTTGATCATTGTAGTGTCATATAAATGTAAGGCTGAAATAAAGACATCCAGCAATGTAAGTAGTCTTTATAAAAATGTATGCAAATTCTGTTGTTGAGTATCAGTCAGTGCAGCTTGCCTTCCCCTAAAATACTTCCATTTGTCATCTTTTGGCAGTCTTTTATCAACATTTATCAAAGTGTGTGATCAGTTCTATAGCCAATTTGCTACTGAAGGCACCCATTGAATGCTTAACTTTAAGTATATAGCTAGTTCACAGCATATCTGGGGTACTGTTGTGGAACAAAGAATCTGGTTATACCGCCTCTAGTTTTCCACTGCTTTAACACCCTGAATACGTGTTTGCTTTACGTTACGATAACATTGAAATAGTACAAATTTCTTTCTGCTAATTATGTGTAGCTGTAACTTATTAGTGTAAGCAGTGGCATTGAGTTGCGTTTTATCAGTTCAACGATGCGATAAAACCGTAGAGCTGGAAAAGTGAGAATTTGGTTGGTTCGAAGAAACATCACTGTCTCAAATGTTTCGCAATCAAGTAGTTGTGATGATGAAATTTTAGACATGGAATAAAACTTGGCCAGAAAAGTTGCTACTCAAAGGACTCAAAGTTCAGCAGCAGCCATTCATGTAAGTTGTACCTCTGCATGTCTCAGAATCACACAGAAGATAAAAGAAATTTTTTGCATGGTCCATTAATGACTGACACTTGATATGGAAAACAACATAATCATCTCCAGAATGTGGGGGGGGGGGGGTGACTCACATTATATCCTATCACCATTTCTGAATGCCCCCTCTACTCCTCGATTTACAGTATCAAGTGTGGAAATGTCCCATAAAGAGGAGCCATTCAGGACTTGTGTAGCCATGATGTTTTGATCAAGATCTCATTTCAGATAGTCCACACCATGGCTTCTGTTCCAGATGGAGTTTGTTATGCGTCTGTCTCCTCCTGTTAGATGGACCAGACCTGTTCTGTAAACTGGCAAGTTTTATAGCCATCACCCAGGAAGGTGTCTTCTCTGGGGACAGGCAGTTTATCTCCTGTAAGAATTCTGGAACTTTGTTTCTTGGGTCACTTCAAGTCCACTTGATGTTGGTGAATGGGACATCATGAATCTTCCATGGCTTTAGGTTGCAGTCTTGGTTGCTATAACAAGCAGGCAAGTGGGCTACAAGTAAAACTGCTATGATTCTTTGATAGTGACCCATGATGCAGTAGCATAGGCCAAGTCTATCTAGTAAGACTTAGTGCCTGGGTTGCATAAAGGCTAAGAGAATTCAGAACTATAGATTCTGTTCTTGAAGTATGTAAATTATGTTTCTACATGTATCTGAAAGAAAAAAAGTCAAATGTATTCAAAAGTTTATTACCTTGTTAAATATCTTTGTTTTTTTACATACATACATACCGGTACCTACTGTTTGTTGCGATGCGTACCTGGATATATGTAAAAAAAGGGTCATTTAATGTGTGTGAACTAGAAAGCATAGCATGGTACCATAGTACTAAAAACTTTCAGTAAGCATGAAAAGAGCTCCCCACTGGTATGGCTACTGTATTGGATCCAGCAGTGACCTTGTACCCTTATGGCTCTCTCTGGGTCGTCCTGTGGTCACAGGGATGACAAAACTGATGATATGGGCAGTGGATTAAGCTCAATTGCAGGGACGTAGTAAGCCTGGGTCATGACACATGACAGGTGAAAGCATTTATGGCAAGAGCTATGATTTAACATTTTTTAATCAAAACAAAATTGTGTAATATCATGTACATGTGTTACATGTATGAGTAAGTTACTAACACATTTCACTTACACTGATCCAACTTGAATGCCCAGGAAAAAAGTCTTCACAACCGAGATCAATATGTTACAATAGCTATTACTCCCAACAACATCAACAATTTGATTTCAGCAGTTGAGAGGTTTTTGTGATTATGGGAGTATGGTCTTTTTTTACCAGCAGCTTGTAACCCACTGATGTTTAGGCTGTGTGAGAGAAGATATTCAAGTTGAACTCTAAATACCAGTTATTCCCACTGAGAACGGGCCTTTCAAGTTGTAGACTAGGTCGCAAGGTGGTCAAGCTTTGTCACACTTAAAATGCTGCAAACAAGTGTCAGCTGGCAGGCTAGCTTTCCTCTGTACCATGCCAAGTTTCAAGTCTGATAGTATATATACAAAAGATACTCAATGGCTGTTGAAGTTTAACTTGTTTACTTTTCTAGCATTAATGTCCTTTGATAACATAACAATGAAATAAACTTCTTTTAACTGATATTGATAAGACCTCGGCTCTAGATAAGGGAAAAGCTGGGGCATTAGTATAGTCATCATATTTGTTATTTCATACAAATTGTATTTTTCTAAATGGCCTTTTTTAATCTATACATTCTTACAGATCTTCTTACAGGAGTTTTCATTACATGAAAGGAGCAGGTGTCACTTACCTGTGACATAAATTTCAGAGTGTCAGAACTCAGAAGTAAAGAAACCTCTCTCTAGAAAGGCGAAATTCTTGGAACGTTTCCTCGTTAATCTAATCCTCTGTTTATAACTGGTCCAGGCAAGTCTCCAAGATACGTCGAGTCCCGAAGACATTCCTATGGTAATGGCTGATTAATCTCAATGAGAATTTGCACCTTACAATGTGTGGAGCTGGCCTTCCTTACTGAAGGGTCTGGGGATCGTGAGAACAACCTTGGAGGTGGTACACAGACCGCCACCCTGTCAGGACCACTAGACATAACAAGTAGGAGCAACCACAAAGACGGATACCTTCATGTTTCGTGTTAATAGTAACAAACACATCCTTGCTGCAAATGTGCTCTGCAGCAGTCTGCTTAGTTCTCTCAGAGTCCTCTCCAGCCAAGGATCTGATGGCAAATGGTAGTCACTAGATAGGTGTGGGCAGTGAGCGGTGAGGTTTCTGTCATGGCTGTGAGTTTCGCTCACACTTTGACTCAGCTACTGGTGAATATTAAACTGCAATTCACTTTTGACATTGATCTTTAAGTATGTTTGACATGGTAAAAAGATGGATCTGTAGCAGGTTAGATGTGGCAAAGTTTCGTGTGTTTTGTCTGGCCAGTTCTGTTTCCTTCTTCCGTTACACTTGACCTCATGGAGACCTAGTTCTCTAGGAGTGTATATGGCCCCTGATTCCCGACAGGTTTAGATATACATCAACATTGAAACATGTCTGTACCCTATTTAATTATAAACATCTGTGAAGGTGACTATATTAGCTATAGTTCATGAAATTCTTGAAACAATTTAGTTTTATCAACTTCATGAATTGTTGTAATAAGATGCATTTGCAAGATTGGTTAATATATATTACAAAATTGTATGAGAGCTGTGGTTTTGATTAATGTAGGTTACCAGACACCCCCAGCAAGTAACCTACATGTGGACTGATCCATATCACCCTCAAAATGTATGAAATAACCTTACCAGTAAGGTCATGCAGTCTTTTCCTATATGCCTTCATCTAGTATGATATGACCTAAATTAACACATTACTGGTGTATGTTACTAATATAAACCAGCAATGAGTTCAGTGACATACGTTATCATTCAGGATTGTGTAATCTAAACCAGTGCCATGTTCAGTTGCATAGGTGATCACTTAGGATCATGTACATGTATATAACCTAAAGTAGAACTGCCAGTCAGTGAATGTTGGGTTGAAGACAGTGCTAGCATGCTGTGTTCGGTGGTATTGATAAGATTTTTGGGCTTTCCATAATGAGCTTTCAGGTCAGTTTGACAAAACGCTAAAAACAGAGACATGCAGTCATACTGGTAGATGGGATGAAAGGTAAGTAAGTATCATCACCTATACATAAGAAACTCAAATTGTTTTGCTTAGCATCCATTCCTTCAGCATGGCTTCATGCCCATTCCCACATAACACACTGGCATTTTTAACAAGTGTCTTCTTTCTATACATACTCTGCACACCAAGCATCTTACTCTTATCAGCTCACATTCTTGCCAGAGGCAGCCATTTTGGTTAGGACTATAAATCTTGAAAACCTTTACCACTTCAGAAGTTTGCTGAGGTGTGCAGTGAACTAAACCTTGTCTATTTGGAATGCAGGCTCTCTATGCTGGAGATATGCCAAAGAAAAAGGATTGGACAATTTGAAGAAAGGAAAATGGGAGTGATATGAAGACAAAAGGACCCTGAAAAAGAGTCCTGGAGATGTCCACTCGAAAATCATGAGTTGCTTGATTCAATATGGTAAAAGTAAAAACCTGACGAGTGGAATGTTGAAGTTACCACCTTTTTGCTTTTCTGTATTGTATAGTACCCGAATTTAACTAAATTTGTTGAAAAAATACATAATATCTCATGTGAATGGAATGGATGAATTGGTGAATCAGTAAACAAGTGTGACCTACAATTGGGTGGCCCCCATCTTCCTGACTGACAGACAGTAGCACATCAGCACACCTGTTGTATCTCCACACCAACCACAAATCAAGCCGACAAGCACTTTATGCTGGTACCGCTCATTAATTCAATCACTGCTAATTGAGTGTTCTACCCTGTAATTATCCCTGCCGACCGCCCTAAGTGGTACTTAACACTGGGCCTGGAGTCTGTCAGGTGTTCCGAAGGTCTCCGGTGTGATCGGTCATTAAGCTTACACAGTTTTAATTAATTGTTTCTTGTTCAGACAGGAAAATACCTTTATAAACCCCAACTCCCTTGTACAAGTTTGTCCGCAGACAAAATAAACTAAGCTGGCATGTTCCATTGTAACTCATTAAGTACAGCTGTTACTGTGTAGAACTTGCAGCGCTATTTAGGCCATGGTGGACAACTTCCTTTGATCCTGTAATACTTGTAGATTTAGACTTTTAAAAGATATACTCTTCTCTTGCTAGAAATGAACAACAATCTTTTGAGACTTAAGTCTTTGCAGTTTGAGGGAGGGATTGTACAGAAAATGTTTGCAGTGGTACTCTTTTCAGTGTTTTTCCAGTTATCACAGTGGCCACGAATTCATGACAGTGCAAATATGCTTTTTCAATGTATAGCTACTGTACTATGGAATCGTGTCAACTAGCACCTTAAAAAACACAAAAACCTCAATTTCCTGACTGGCAAGCGAATAAGACTTGTTGTTTGAACTTGGTGTTTTAAGACTAAGTACGGTCAATAGAAGAGGGAGTTCATTTGTTGAAGCAGAACAAAGAAGTCTAGGTCATTCTTTCCCATGGTGACAAAGACTCATCATTTGGAGGTGTTATAAAAATTTAGCATTAGAAACAATATATTGCCATAATGTTTGTAAGTTCTATACACATTCCCATTGTTCTGACGAGTACCTCATTTCACAATCCTTTTGTCCACTTTGCCCTTTGTCCTTTTATTTACAGATGCCTGTGACCTTGACTACTTTATTTGCTATTTTCATTAGGCCACACCAATTTAATTTCTTGGTTCACGGATTCGCTCGCTCCTATTTTTTGGAGAAAAAAAATAAAAATAAAAATTACCACTCAGCAAATTTTCACCATTAATGAAGCCATTCACCAACTTTCTGGTGTAGCAAACATAAAAACTGACACTACTTTTGTAATTTTCAATGAACAGGTGCTGTTACTGTACAGTAAAAGTGTTTTTGTACTTTTTTCAAGCTGAAAACTTTTTATTCTTTATGTTTTGGATTAGCCCTTACCTTTACCCCAACCATTTTACAAGTTTTATTTTTATTTTTATTTCGCCCTCTCGCTCCATATTTTTTATGAAAAAATCCGTGAACCAAGAAATTAAATTGGTGTGGCCTTAGTACTGATTAAGAATGTAAACATGTGAATTCAGGTATGGGTATTGTTGAAACAGAGTTTTGGCATCAATTTTGTAATGGCAATCCCTACCAATCCCAACTCATAAGGGCAACTAGGAGGGACTAGTTCCTGGGACATGGGTACTTCTGCAGGTGCGCTCAGTCCTTGAGAAAAGCCTGGCCAACTGGCTGTGCCTAACACTCAAATCCAACTGGGATGGCCCCTAACAAAAGCTCATTATCATCAGGATCACAGTTGACAAAAGTGCCTGTGTGCCCACCTGATTAAAAGCTTTCTTTAACCCTCATCCGACCGTATGGGGTCATTTTTGACCCCAGGCGTATATTTTAATCTGCCATAGCAACATTTTTCATCAGAGAAAAAATTCCTTCCATGAATTTGTTTGTATACATGTCTTACAACATCTACCAATTTTTCACCGAGTTTTGCCCATTATTGTATAAGCTATACTTGAAAGTTTGTGTCTTGTTCGGTGGGGTCAAAAATGACCCCAGCCAATTATGAATCATTAATTACATAAATATGAAGACATTTCAATAAATAACAGGCATTCCTCATCATTGCTGTTGCAGCAACAAGTTATAGTTGCTTAGATGAGTAAACACCGAATATTTTGAAAGAAATTTAGTATTTTAGTGTGAAACACAGTTTTTCAACATTCTGCATAAATTATGATCATAAACACTAATTACCTATGCTAATGAAAGTGAAAATGTTTCTAATTAATTAGAAAACAATACATGGACAGAATGTGCAGAAGGAACCTACAGGAAAGATCTTTGCGGGAAAATAGACAAGAGTTATTGTATGTATGTGTTTAGATGGCGGAATATGGTGCATAATTAAGTAATAAATTCGTTACTTTTCACAAATATTGTATTTTTTCTTGTTAAATAACATTATTATGCTATCAGTATTATTGAATCATCACAATTATTGTTTAGAAATTGATAAGACAAAACATTGTTTAAGTAAGTTGAGTATGGTAGATTTTCAGAGCAAATGTGGTTTCTCCTAATTTTCTGCATAAATTATGATAATGAGTAATAACTACTGACACCAAAACTTGTCAAAATATTTTTCATAGATTGGTGAAACAGTAAATACATAGAAATGACAAAATAAGCCAGCAGAAATATGTCTATGAGCAGAACAAAATGGGGTCAAAAATGACCCCATACGGTCAGATTCGTCGTAAAAATGTAACGGTCGGATGAGGGTTAATGGGATATTAATGAGGATGGGAGCAGACATTGTCTAAATATTGACACCTAGGACAAAGGGGCCCCCACCAAGGGGGAGGGGCGCAGACCTGAAAAACTAGCAGTATCTGTCCCTGGGGAAGTCACTGTCTGACAGTTTTAGGAAATGAAATATCCAGATGCTGTAGGCAGGTGTATGACTACTGGATGTGTGCCTGGGAAGAAATGGATTTGTATGAATGTGCATTTATAACTTATATGCATAAGTTACAGGACCTTCATGTGACATTGAAACAACTGATTGAAAATGGAAACTGATGGAAATACAAATAGCAGAAAAAGACTTGAATACACATAAACATGTGATAAACATTGCTGATATTTGTACTATGAGTAGAATATAGAGTGGTCTACTCTATCAGTCTATCATACTCTATGGCATGTATTTTACAATTAACCCTTGAGTATGGGATTCCCTGATCATGATCATGTTCATATTCCTCTTGTAAATGACCTCTCCCCACTACCACACTGTCATCCCAGATAGGCACTGATCCTGTGATGGTCCTATTGTCAAGAGGCTGTAAGAATCACAAGCAGCTTTTACAGGTCTTGACAGTGTTGACATAAGGAATAGCTGAGGTAATCCTCTGCCAGTCCAAATAACTCTGGCCAACTCTGATGTCATCAAGTTGTTGAGATGTGCAAGAAAACATAGATCCCCCTGACAACCATGACAGCTGACAAGTTGTCAAGTGAATAGAATAAAAAAAGGTGGGGATTACTCTGAAACTGTGAAAGTCAGACTGTTAGTTGCCCTCATATAATTTGTGTCCCCTCTGCAAGCCCTTACTGAGTTTAGCAACAATCACAACGACATGCATGGATAGCAGTCCTGGATTCTGTTTGGGTCATTTAAAACACAGAAGGAACAGGGTTAGAAATTTGATCCACCTCAACCTGCCTGCAATACTCCTACCCAGGCTAGCTCATTAGATTCAGGCTAGTGAGAAGTGGTCTTCAGATTGTCCCTTCACCTCATCTCATTTAAGTCTTTGCACAAACTGGCACCCTCAAATGCTCAATCATGAAGGGTGACCTGGAGATTTGGGATGTTGACAGGCACATTTGAAAAAGCACCAGTCACCCATCAGGAGTATATACTGTACAGATAATACAGTTTGAAGTTTCTACTACGTCTAAGTTGTTGGAAGTGTTGTTTTTCTTCTCGTTTGTCCTCCAGACTTTGAGACCTCTCCTTGTGCATGTATCCCTTCCCCATTGAAAAAGACAGGTCTTAAATCTAAGCAGCACTTTCAGCAGCACACCAAAGACCAGGGAGGCCAAACATTTGTTCGTCAACAGCTCAGCAGTGTGTTAATGCCCAGTTCAATGTCTGTGTTCTCAACTTGTTTGTCCTTGAGTTGGAACTTGTCCTGACCTTTTTGTGGCAGGGAAGCTTGAGTGATGTGTGGTCGGGAGGCAATATTTGTACATGATGACTTCAGCAAATGTTTGTAGGTCACTAATCTCCTGTGAACTTGATGTTAGGGATGTAGGGGTGACAGAGGGCATTCTGGTACTCATGCATTATGTAGCTGGTACACTCACATACTTCTGTTAGTTGTCGTACTGTGATGTTTCTTATGCAATGGTACATGGTACCGCTTTGAGCCTGTGTCTTCTTCTTGGAATTTGTTGCCTACTCGCACAATTTATGCCAGTTTCTTTCACTGCCTTGAAGGAGAGAAAGCAGGATATGTCACCGAATAGCATGTCAGCATTAGCCATTACTTATGAGGTTGTGTTAGGCCCTCCTGAAGATGATTATGAACATAGACAGGATTTCTTTTGACATTGAGTCCCAGTTTATTTTCTTAAAGTTTGTTTTCAAGAAAACAATCTCTCCTTTGTATTCTGCTCTTGTGACACTTCTTGAAGAAAATGTTACAACATAGAGATGTAGTTTTAACCACTCGTTGCTTGTTTTTATAAGACTTGAAGTTTTGAGTACCCTTTTCCATGGTCTTGTCACCCGAGATTATTTCATACTCATACCTGTGTTTTCCTTAGAAAAGAAGAATGCCTCCGCTGAGGAAAAGTGAAGTGAAGGGGAACTACTATGGTGTGGGTTTGTTTTTCTTGGGATACACTTTGGGACACATAAAGGAAGTGACGCCTTTTGGGATTCTTTGCTTCTTTGCCTAATGTTTACAAGTTTTCAATCTTGGTTGCCATTTTACAATGGGCAGGCATAGACAACAGATCCTCAGAACTTAGCACATTGTTACATTAGTTTTTCAGAGCTTATACTGTTATAGTCTTGCAAAATAGTCGCAAGCAGGCTTTTCTTAGTGTGGCCTCTCAAAATCATCCTATTAGCCCTGAAGAAGGACTAGTTTGAGCATTTACAGCAAAAGTCTTACGAGCCAAGTTTTAGGACAGGAAAAGTCTACTTAGCAAGAGACATGGAGGACAAACACCAGCATTCTTGGAAAGACTCTGACTTAGCATCTGTCTTGATTTGAAGATGAATATCCATTTCTGTCAAGGGACCGGCTGTGGCCGGCTGCGATCCATTTCTGACTATTTTTGCTGAAATCTGTGTCTCATGCAATAAAAAGGAAAAGGACAAAACCGAAAACGCTTTGACTTGGCTTGACTTGACTAACATTGAAGAGGAAAAGGCCAATCTTGTAAGGAATAGAATGACACCCAATGCCATGCTACCTGTGGCCTTCAATGGCTGGCACACCAGACCAGCCCTTAGTCATTACTGCCCATACTGACAGCTCCTGTCCATGTCAGGGGGCCAGGAATATGAGGACACACACTCAGTATGTCTCAACACTGCCCATAGATAACATCATGGCCTTGTCAACCCCTCTACCCTAAATTCCCCAACACATCAGTACACTGCTGATCAGGTGGGGATTGCTCCTCAGTGCAGAGAGATGAGTTGAGCCAGGCGTGACCTGGAGGTTATACTGACTCCCCTGACTGTACAGTGTGTTTATACTGAAGTCTCAGGGTACATGTCAGGTTGAAAAGTACACTCTGACTGGCCTGTCCATTTTCTGACTGGTTGAATTACTATCTGTGGCCTTGTCAATTTTTATTTTTTTTGCTGGATGCGGTGGCATATTTTTCTGTTGCAACCAATTAATTACCGGTAGGAGTAATTGTTCTGAAGTCTTTCTGTCTGTCATATGTATTTGGTGTATAGGACTACAGAAAGAATAGTTAACAGAAATGTCTAGCTAACTCAGTAACTGTAGATCCGACTAAAGTCAAGGTCGAATTTCTATCCGGTGATGATCCTGAAACACAGTTGAAGTCCTCCACCGAGAAATAAGGATGTCCAAAGGCGCCAAAACGCCTGTGGGAACCTTGCTAGTATTCCAACATGTAACTCCCATGTGGAGGCCTGTACTGAAGCCACATGTTGCAGGCATACCTTTGTCTGGTCTGACATGTAAGCTGTGAATGCTTGAGTGCAAGTTGATGTATACCATATTTGTTAGCACATTACCGGCTATGTCTGTCAGTACTCAAGTATCTAACAACAGTTAACTCTGCTTTACTGGAGGACCCTGGGGACTGAAAGGTAAAAGCTGTTCAAACTCAAAAGAATTAGGAGAAGAAGAAAGAATAAAAGAGGGGAGAGATGGGGAGTTAGCCTCTCATGTCTACCTTATGTTAAATCTCAGTATGTAAAATCATTTGAATTTTGTATTGCTGTTTTTGGGTTTGGAGACAATTTGCCCAGATAATGGCATGCAAGAGTTTAAAAATTCTGATTGTAGTATAGATTCACTACAGTACAACCTGTTTGCTATATAGTGATAAAACTGAGTTGTTAAGGCAGGTTGTATAGAGGAAATTTTGCCAAACAGCACTCTAACTTCTGTGTTGACAAAACAGTGCGGTAGCAATGTTACCCTAGGTCCCTGCCGCTGGCCACGTCCCAAATATTTACCTCAGGAACTTACCTGTTGTGCCTGCTTCTCTAACTCTGAGTGGGTGGATAGCTCTCCAGACATTTTCTACACATTGTATTTGTACATGCCTATCTCTGTGTGATACTGTGTGATAAATACTGATAAAGACATAATATCACAATGAGTATGATAGTGCAATTTATAGCTATTGAGTATTGTATATAGAAATGCTTTTTTAGATATTCAGTTCAAGCAGTTTTTGTGCCTGTAGTATCATATCCTGGGTAACCTCCTTGGTTTTGTTTTTCATATTAGACTGCTCTAACACTGCAGACATTATTCAGTTGTAAATAACTGTATTGTAAGTTCTGGTGCCAGTGTGTTCTGGTGTGCATCAGGGTGTGTACAGGCATCAGTCAGCACTTCTTCTTGTCCATTTACCTGTGGAAATGCAGAACAATGAGGCCTTTTTCCCAAATTGCATTTACCTTGTGGAAAGTTAAACACTTGACTAAGTTTTGCATTACCAAAAATAGTTATGATTTATTGAAATGTTTCCTTTAGGATGCTTTCTAATAGTGTATGCGACTCCCTGTATTACCAACTGCCAGATGAGGTAATGCACTAGTTCTAGTACATTTGTAAATACGTAATAGGAGCTATGGATTTGGAACTAATTGGCTTAAGCCATGGCTTATCCACTCTCCTTGAAAGTTTGGCGTATTCTTAATCATGACAATGACACCTGTGAGGTATTGTAACCACGTGCAGTAGCATGCAAGTCAGTGTATGTTGTGATTGAAACCCTAGCCCTCCCAATAAGCAGCTGTATTGTAGATAATGGGGCCACTGCACGCTAGAAGGCCAATTCAAAGGAGCGCTGCAGTGAGTACAAAGTTTTCTCTGATGTCATTATTTTTTTTCTTCTTTTTTTTTGTATGGTGATGAATGTGTGATATATATAGTGCTTCTATGACGGGAAGATTTTCTCTTCCTGTTTGTATACAAGGATTGTTAAGATGCATTCAATAGTCTGAGTCTTTAGAGATATTGTTGATCTCATAAGTACTCTGGTAGTACTTTAAGCTCATATAAAGACCAACTTTACATTCCAAAAGCGTGAGATCTGCACCTTGTTAGAATTGATCAAGAAAGATGGGAGTTGTCTGAAATCATTTTGTATCGTTTTCTTGATAGATAGTTTTTTTCTCCCCATCTGTCATGGTCTACCACTTTACTTGGACACGTATGTCCTATCTGTTTGTGATATTATTGTCTTCCATGTAAAAAAATCTATGTTTGCAACACAACAAGAGAGTGATTTCTGTGGGGTTAGCTTTGGATGGTATAATGCCAACTGAGTATAAAAAGTATTTATCGACTTCAAGAAAGAATTCAAGAATTCATTCAGTTACCCCACAGCTTTGTCTTTATGATTTGCTTAAGTAACAAAATATTTACATCCTTCTCCATGAGAATATGTGGCAGGAAATGGACTGAAGTCAAACTTGTTGACTTATCTTAAAAAGTCAAGTGTCCCTCACCGACAGTAATTACCTTCATTATAAGCCACATTGTAACAAACTTGTGTGCTCTGCATCACGCATAGTTTCCTTTCGTCCCGGCTGTCACCAGTCCACAATGGGGGAAAATCTCCGTAACCCTGATGGCATTAGTGCCCTTTTCTGTGTAAAGACTTCTAGCTTTGGGCCAATTAGGGAGATCCCTCTAAAGCTGGCCTTAGATCTGGTAGTGAAGGGAAAGAGCTTAGATCATGACCCTCATTGACCTTATCACACCTTGTTATGGCGTGTTCATGACTTGCTAGAATTAAGGTGACCATGAATTGTCATTACTCTTTTAAATCAAGCACCATTACTACATATTAGAGAGAAAAGATGTCCTGTGGGAAGTCTTCGCAGCAATTGTGAAATCGGGCCTGATTTAACGAGCATATTCCAAACAGGAAGAGGTACAAAAGTACCCTTGAGAATATCAATTTTGGACTCTTGAATTGGCCTTGGCAATTCCGGTACACGTCTCTGTCATGAAAGAATGATCCCACACAATCAATTGTTCATCAATCTGTATTGAGTATAGTGTATCGGCTAGGAGGAAACCTTAGGCAATATCCTATTAGCATGCAGTTACGCCTTCTCTCACAGTGATCTCAGCCCTAATCCATCCATGACCGGAACCTGCCCTAGAACCACTTACTGTCCAGTTTGTTCTTTTCTCTCGCACCCCTTAAAGTTAGCGCCATCCCGGGAAGGAGCTATTTGTGTCCAGACTTCCTGTACTCCCAGCTTCCCCCTGGGTCCTTTGTGTGGTGGTGACTTTGAACTTGGGCTCACCCACAGAGCCTACAAATAAGACCTCGAACAGCTGGTCATCAGTTCTAGCCTGACACAACACTCCTCAGTTCAGAATCATCCGCATGTGAACCATCCGATTTTGCTGACTGTAGTATTTGAGGACACCATGGGGTGTCATCTTCCTGTTGTCATGTGTAAAATGGCAACCGATGCAACTTACTATTACAAGAGGGTCTGCATGCTCTTTTACGTAAGGCGTAGGTAGGCTATTTTATTTCCCGTAATTCGTAGGGAAAATCATCTTATCTACGTAATTCGTAGCGAGGCGACCAAATTTAGCGTAATTGTCTTCCTTGATTTAGCGTAATACGTAGGGGTTCTTCTGAATTTAGCGTAAATCGTTGTCGGGACCCCCCATGCAGACCCTCTTACAATTGTGAGATGCCCAGATCATAGAACACATGAAGAGGTTTGCAGTTTATGAACTTGAATACACTTAGTAGAATATGAACCTTGTGTTGGTTGACATTGTAGATATGCCAATATGCCATGCATTTATTTGTCTACTATGATTTTGTTGCGACCTATACTGAACCAATGGGTATATGTGTGCAGTAAAGGTCTTCATTCATGCATTCCTTCGTTCATTTCTTACCATGCAAAGAAGATTCTTCACGGTGTGTTATGCCACACTGTACTTGAGTATTTTGTATTATTTAGCATATCATCATATCTTGCATTTATTACTTGAGTAACTGATTTGCTGGTAGGTTTGGCCAATATATCTGTGCAATAACAACGTCAGGCAGGAATTCTGGCGCTTTCCCAAGCGAGCGTTTGTCACATCTCTGGCTCTTTGTGTAGTTTGTGTGGTCTTGACATTGCCCCAGCACCCCCAGGTCCCACCATTACTCCCCCACCACTTGCATTCATCTCTGTTATCGGCCTTCAGTCCAAATACCCATTATTTGGGCTGAACCCGGGATTCAGGATCCTCTGAGCAGTAATTAGACGCCAGCACCCCTACGAAGAATGCCAAGTCAATGTCATGGGCAGCATCCCAGGAAATACCCCTTTGTTAACAGAACCGGCTGTACAAAAGGAACACAGAAACGCTCAGTTGGATATTTCTGTTTGGATATCCATTCCTGTTGCTAGAGAAGTAGGCTTGTTTATACAACGTATATTACAGAATCTATGTATTTGTTTTTTTATATGAATGTATATAGTATAGATACATGTGTCCTGTATGGATGTGTCTTGCTGCCTCTACTGCAGTGACCTCCATTTTTATTCCAGTCATTGTCTTCAGTATTAGAATTATAGACAAATTGAAAACTGCCACTCAGTGACAGAGCCTTATCTTTATAATATAGGCAAAAGCTTACTTTAGAATTAAATATAAACTGGCAAAGATTTTAGCGAGGAAAAACTTTGCAAAAATTAAATACTAGACATACTGTATAATTATACATCTATGCACAGTCATAGTCTTCTCTTGTACAGTTTGTACCTTGCCTACCAACTCCTAGTCACACTCGCAGTGTCACATAATTTACCCCCTTCCTCAGCTCAGAGACAAAGCCACTGTTGAGAACGGAGCGTGCTGCGGGGAACATTTCCAGCTCGTGCTGGAAATGCCCTGTAGTGCTGGCAGTACCCGTCATACGCGATGTTCCGCAGGGTCTGTATGGGAGAAGTCCCATCTGTGGTGTCCCTACATGTTGTCACAGGTCCCTGGGAGTGGACATGTGTGTGTGTGTGTAGAGGGCTAGCCTAGAATCCATAACCGATGTCAATAATATCTATTGTGCAAGGATATCAGGGTCTATCTCAGTCTGTGTGGACCCTGGAAACAGTCTGGCATCCAGGCTAGTGGATGGCAGATGTCCAGGGGCGAGCATTCTTATGTGGAATGCTGACTTATCTTGCCAAGTTTGAGTTAGTGCCCAATATTGATCATGCCATATATTGCAAAGATTATTCTGATATGAAATAACACTACAAAGTCTTTTAAGCACATGTATGTATTGGCAACTGTCAAAATTAGCCATAGGCAGTTTGGCAACTTCCAGATAATGCAACATTGCTGAAACAGAGACTGTAACGTGAAGCCATGAATGAAGATTTGATATATTGATTTTGCCAAATGTCATTGCCCTTTCCAGTTGTGGAGAAAATAAAAGGACATACATACTGTATCTCATTTCAAGAGCAACAGCTAATTAGACCCTCCTTTCCCCTCAAGTAAGCAAGGCCTGTCTAATATTATCTGTCCAGGAATCATCCATATCTCTCACTCTAGGACTTTGCTGTAAGGGTAGCTAATGATTAATCCTATAAACTCTAAAAATGTGGTAAAGACAAATCAAACCTGATAAGATAAGGAGATTACTTCTGGCGTTTCAAGTGACACCCATCAGTCTTCTTCAGTGTCACTAGAATAAACTGGCAGCGATGCTGAAGAAGAGTGGTGGATGTCACTTGAGACCTCTTGAAGTAATTTCTATGTCCAGGTGTAGAGATTGAGTTGTCTAAGAGTATTGTTTACCTGAATGTCGAACCCTGGTGGAAGTAAAGTTTAAGGTAACTTATCCTCTGTACTTTGTGTTGCCAGTGAGTGCAGCCCAGGTCCCATGCCGGTGTGGGAAGAACCAGTTTGCCTGTGAGCCGACACCCTGGGGCGAGTGCACATGTATCCCCTCCCAGTGGCAGTGCGACGGAGACAACGACTGTGGCGACTCCAGCGACGAAGACGGCTGCAGTAAGTAACTACTAGTCATATTTCGTAAAAGAGTAGGGGCATGCCCAGTTGTGTGATGGTACAAATCCCTCCGTCTGGAGTTGGTGATTCACTGCAAATCACCTCGATGGAGGCCTGATGAACCTCCGTCTCGTGTCAGCCACACGGTGATTACATTCAGCCGGACTCCAGGAAGAATAGTCACGTATCAGTCACTAATAGAGATCCAAATTAAACCAACATTGGCATCTTTTTTTTTGTCCATTGACCAGACAATCAGAAAAAAAAGACTGTCAAATAAGTGTCATTAATTTTAGAGGTCCATGACTGTCCATCCTAACAATGCAGTAGTACTTACACTACGTCAATCAATTTCATCAATCAGGAATTATTGCAGGATGCTAGAAACGGCTTTGTTGACATTGAAATATTAGAGTGCACCACCATGCAAGCTTGGCGTCAGTTTGACGAAAGTTTCTTGACACTTCTTTGTCCTGTTCCCCTTCCTTTCAGCCCTCCCCACCTGTTCCGACACAGACTTTACCTGCAGTAACGGCAAGTGTATCCGGCGCTCGTGGCTGTGTGACCAAGACAACGACTGTGGAGATGACTCAGATGAGATTGCCTGTCGTAAGCACTCCCTTGTGACAGTTGTGCCTGCATTTTTATTTCGCTATGCAAGCAACCTTAAGGAGTTTAAATGTACTAGGCCTCTATATGTCTTCTTTGGGAATGACTGCAGTAGGCACAATTGCTGCTGAAATGTCCTCCTGAAGGCAATCAATCAAAGATGTTTTCAGTATTGGATGGATTTAGGTTGTCCCATCACACATGTGTAGGGTGTGTGTGAGGCTTGGTGCCTGGTAGTTGTAGGTTATGGGCAGACTTGGGTGGGTGGAGGTGAGGATTCCTGGCATGCCACACTGATGTACAACATGTGGGATCTACAATAAAGCTGTTCTCTAGCCTAACACTCCCTAGTTACACAAGTTCCTGATGTTAGAGATTTACAACAGTTTATTCCAGGACAACTGGGAAATTTAGTTGTACCCAAAAGGGCCAAGTTCCACAAATAACAAGCAAGCTTTGGTGTGGTTTTTCATAATTATACAATGTTTGACTAGAGCACAAACCACTTTCTAAAGTTGGAAGAACTCTTATCTTTTTTTTTATTATAGCTCAGTATACATGTATGTTGAAACGTCCATTTTGAAATCCCATACAAAGGTTATCTTGTAAATAGAATGCTATTGATTTTGAATAGGTTTTTTAGTTGTCTAAAAGTATTAATTTTATGAGTATTGCTGCCAACATTGTTGGACTACCTCCTTGGACTATCCAAGTATCATTGAACCCCCTCGCTGTAAATGCAAGAGTGATTTGATTACTGTACCGTAGTATTGCCGTTTTCTGCCTCCTTGTATCTGCCAAAGACATGAGATGTTCCTGTGTCCTGCCCTGCATGCATGTAGCTCCCAGAAACTGCACGGATGATGAGTTTGCCTGTGCCAATGGCCAGTGCATCAGGAACAGATGGAGATGTGATGGTGATGATGACTGTGGTGATAACAGCGATGAGAACTGCCGTGAGTCATCAAATTGTTTTTTTAATCTTTTCTGGAAGTGCTGTATATGTAAGGCAATGATTCATTGCTGATTGTAAGACAATGGTAGGGTTTATCAAAATTTTTATTGCCCATGAGACAGTTGTAAAAGCTGACTTAACAGAATTGAGTTAATGGCAAAAAGGAGGTTTTCGAAGATTCTTTATGGTATGTGTGAGCACTCTTAATTTAATGTTGGACGGTGCCCTAAGCTGTCCTTCTCTTGAAGATCAAAATAATGTTGCTCCATCAGATTTAAGATATTTCTAGGATGGCTTCTGTCACAATATTTTATCCAGTCTGAAGTTCATATTGGAGGGATATAGTCTGTGGCTTTTGCCAAAGGATGAGCAGTAGGCCTTAGTAAGTACAGTAAGACATTTATTTCGACTATTTTTCATTGTGTTTCAGCGTCGAGAACATGTACCCCAGCAGAGTTCACCTGTGGGGATAACAGCTGCATCACCTCCCTGTGGAGATGTGACAAGGACAGGGACTGCACAGATGGGTCTGACGAGGAGGACTGTCGTAAGTACTCCTCACTGATGCACCCTTTCCACTCAGGCTGCGATAGGGATACCCTTAAAGACTAATCAATGAATCCTCTCTTGACAGCACTGTTATGAGCAGTCTCCGTTTCTTGAAATTTTCTCAAAAAAGCAGAAAATGCCATTTCGGTGAGTGTGGGGGTGCATGCCCCTGCACCTTCCAAGAAAGCTCACGCCTTTGGCACTCGCTAGTCCATAAAATCTACAAAAGAGCCCCCAAACAAAATCCTGGCTACAGGCTTTGAGCCATTAGTACTTGAAACGAATTTCATTTATGAAGAATTGTCTTTTATAGTTTTTGTTGTCTTGAGAAAAACATACTTTTATATCCTGAAGCTTATTCAATTTGTCAAATCATACGTCACACATGTTCACTGAACAGTCCCCAACCAGTGGAAAGGGCTTTTAGCAATGTCTGACAGCTGATGACTGCCAGAACCTCTTGTCACCTGCAAATCAACCTCATTTCTAAAGACTACTTGAACCATGTAGTGCATGTTGCCCAGCAACAACATGACATGTTTAACCATGTAGAAAGCTATCAAACACCTGTTGCCAGCAAGAAATTTGATGGCTGTGTAATATTTGTGGCATTGCTTAGCAATAGATCTTTCCACTTAAGGCTGGTACTGCTGATCTACCAAATATTTGACAGACAGGTTTTATATCATGCATCATCCTGAAATATAGGATCACACGAGTCCACTATTGGATGTCCAATGGTTGCTCAGAGATCTCTGTAGTGAAAAAGGGCCTTAGACTGTTAGTGTTACCAACTGTCAGGGCTTGTTATTTGGCAATAAATGGGCAAGAGGTGGTTATCAGAGGGCCTTCTCTTTTTGAAGAAATATTGACAAGATATGCCATAGATTTTGCTTTTATAACAAAATACAGGAATTTTTCCAACAAATTGTAATCTTTGATTTTCATGCATTAAGAGCGAATGTCTGTAAGGGTCAAACAATGGTGGCAGGGGTCAAAAAATAGATTTGGCTCATATTTTGCACAGTGATAGTACTTGGTACACAACCCCTCAAAATAGCTTTCTTTCTGCTCAGAACCTCTCGTTGCTATGGTAGCAGGCCAAAGAAGTTTATGGGCCATATTTCCAGATTTTGGCATGTAAAAAACATGAAAATTGGCCAACTTTAGGGCACTAATCCTGATCAATGCTTTAACTTACAAACAAAAGCAGAAAGTCCTGATTAGAGCAATGCCTAAACTTGCATTAAATAGCAGTAGAGTTAATCTTCTGTAAAATCTATGGTCACGGGCAACCTGAATGCAATACACTGTTTTCACGTTCCAAAAAAACTGAAATTTTGCCCAACTTTGAAGCACTGAAAGTCCGTAAGTGTAAAGATTTTTCGCTTGCAATTCACACCAAATAATAACCCACTAAAGAGCTATCAGATGAATGCTTGCAAAGTTTGGGTTCTTGTTTTGTTGCTACGCAATTATCCTTTAAAGTGGGTCAATTTTCATGATTTTGAGAAACGTCATTTTTTGCTATCTTTGAACTACTGTAAGTTCTAAACCAAACATGTTCTGTTATTGGAATTTATTTGAAAAATAAACCAATATATTGTCTATTAAATGCATGCTTGTAAAGTTTGCGTTCATGTTTTGTTGCTACGCAATTGTCCTTTAAAGTAGGTCAATTTTCATGATTTTGAGAAAATGTCATTTTTTGCTATCTTTGAACTATTGTAAGTTCCAAACCAAACTTGTTCTGTTATTGGAATTTATTTGAAAGATAAACCAATATATTGTCCATCAGACGCATGCTTGCACATTTCAGGTTCTTGTATTCTAGCAGAGTATGCACATATCTGAAGTAGGTCGTATTCCACTAATCTTGTTGTTGAAAAAAAAAACAGTTACTGTAATACACATGTCACAGTCTTTGTTTTTTTATAGAAACAATGTAACAAACACGCTATCACCATAAAGAAAAAAAAAGTTGTAGAGATTCTACACAAAGTAATACTCGTCTTCAATGTCCCACATCCCCTCTTTCATGCAGGGATAAATCATAATCCAGTTGCACAAACAAATGTCTCACTGATACCGTAAGGCTTTTGCGTATGCCGCGGGATTAGCCCTACATAGGAGGGTGTGTCAGATGCATCCACTCAGAACTTCCAAACATTCTGATATCTCTGCAGCTACGCACGCTACGTATACTCGTGTATGACTACAGTCTACAGTCTTATGTTTGCTTCCCACAATATTGACTCTCAAAGACTTAACTTGTTTCTACTTTGAACAAATATCACCAATATCAGTGTGTCTTTCTATTCACAGTAGCATACATATAAGACAAACATGCGTTTGGTCAACTTCTGCAATGTCTGTGGCCAGTATTCATTTTGACAGGCAATGGCTGGAAATTGGGTACTCTTAAGGTTTTTCCACAAATGCTGACTATACACCGGCAGTGATTATTGACGACACATCTACATAAAAGTGCTCCCATTTCAGGGGTCACAGTTCAATCTTCAAGACTACCTATAAGTTCCTGTCCATGGTCAAAATAAGTACACAGAAATAGCAGAGGGTGTACATATTGTTCACATGAACATGGCACTGTAAGTGGAAAGATGCACAGAGTTTGATGAAAAACACAAGTTAAGTCTTCGGGAGTCAATATTTGTGGGGACGCAAGCATGTTTAACTTAAGTCACTGTAGACAAGGAGGTTCAACTGCAAATGTAGTAGAGTGTTCAGAAGTTCAGAGTAGATGCATCTGACTTTAACAACGAGCATGACTGTGTAGAATCCCTTCAAATGTTTGTTTTTCTTTAGTGTGGTTACACATTGTTAGTGTTATATTAATTCTATAAAAATGAAGACTACCATGTCTGGTGTATCGCCATTGTCAAAAACAAGTTTTAGGATAAGTGCGAAAAACGACCTACTTATAGGGACATGTACGTATTCTGCTAGAATACAAGAACCCCAACTGTGCATAGTCATGCATTTGATAGACAATGTATTGGTTTATATTTCAAGCAGATTTCCGTTACAGAACAAGTTTGGTTTGGAATTTATCACTGTGCAAATATAGCACAAAATAACTATCAAAGTCACGAAAATTGAACTACTTTAAAGGACAATTGTGTATCAACAAAACAAGAACTCAAATATAAGCATATATCTGATAAACAATATATTGGTTATTTCAATTACACAACAATTTTGGTTTAGAATTTATGATAGTTCAAATATAGCAAAAATGACATATCATCAAAGTCATGAAAATCAGCCCACTTCAAAGGGAAAATGTGTACCAACAAAACAAGTACCCAAACTTTACATGCGTGCCTTTGATAAACAATATATTGGTTTACATTCCAAGTAAATTCCAATAACATAACAAGTTTGGTTTGGAAGTTATGATTGCGCAAAAATGGCACAAAATGACATATTATCAAAATCATGAAAACTGACCCACTTTAAAGGACAATTGCATAGCAACAAAACAAGAACGCAAACTTTACAAGTATGCATTTAATAGACAATATATTGGTTTATCTTTCAAATAAATTCCAATAACAGAACAAGTTTGGTTTAGAACTTACAATAGTTCAAATATGGCACAAAATGACATTTTGTCAAAATCATAAAAATTGACCTACTTTAAAGGACAATTACGGAGCAACGAAATAAGAACACAACTTTAATAAGCATGAGTTTCATAGACAATATATTGGTTTATATTTGATGTAAGTTTCAATAACAGAACAAGTTTGGTTTGGAAGTTATGATTGTGCAAAAATGGCAAAAATGACATATTATCAAAATCATGAAAATTGACCCACTTTAAAGGACAGTTGCGTAGCAACAAAACATGAACGCAAACTTTACAAGCATGCGTTTGATAGACAATATATTGGTTTATCTTCCAAATAAATTCCAATAACAGAACAAGTTTGGTTTATAACTTACAGTAGTTCAAAGATAGCAAAAAATGACATTTCTCAAAATCATGAAAATTGACCCACTTTAAAGGATAATTGCGTAGCAACAAAACAAGAACCCAAACTTTGCAAGCATTCATCTGATAGCTCTTTAGTAGGTTATTATTTGGTGTGAATTGCAAGCGAAAAATCTTTACACTTACGGACTTTCAGTGCTTCAAAGTTGGGCAAAATTTCAGTTTTTTTGGAACGTGAAAACAGTGTATTGCATTCAGGTTGCCCATGACCATAGATTTTACAGAAGATTAACTTTTCTGCTATTTGATGCAAGTTCAGGCATTGCCAGGCATTGCTCTAATCAGGACATTCTGCTTTTGTTTGTAAGTTAAAGCATTGATCAGGATTAGTGCCCTAAAGTTGGCCAATTTTCATGTTTTTTACATGCCAAAATCTGGAAAAATGGCCCATAAACTTCTTTGGCCTGTTGCCATAGCAACGAGAGGTTCTGAGCAGAAAGAAAGCTATTTTGAGGGGTTGTGTACCAAGTACTATCACTGCAAAATATGAGCCAAATCTATTTTTTGACCCCTGCCACCATTGTTTGACCCTTACAGACATTCGCTCTTAATTGTTCAAGAAATTGTAATTTTTCATTTCTCTGTATAAATTGTTCCAAGAAATTTTTCAGGTGTAAATGGGAAAAGAAACATAAATGAATTGTGTAATGTTTGCTGTCCAGCTACCATGCCAGCGACCTGTGCCCCAGATGAGTACCGCTGTGATTACGGCCGCTGCATCCTGGAGGTATATGCCTGTGATGGTGACAACGACTGTGGCGACTGGAGTGACGAAATAGCATGTGGTAAGTTGTAAAAAATCCTTCTGCCTGCCAGTATGTGTAAGTGAATTCTAAGTATGGTCCAGAAGAGCCACCTTGTGTTTATGTTAGGGAGGACAGTTTTGGGGCCATTTAGATATAACTGTAAAAGTTTGGGACTACAAACATCAGGCTAGATTTGCTGTGATAACATTGCAAGGCTAGTTATTTTGTATCCTAACTACAAGAACTCCTACATGTATTTGGAATCAGACTTTTGAAATTCTTGAATGGGCAACCACCTGCTTTTAAATGGTTGAGTCCATTCTTACATGGTTAACTACACCCTGTCCTGAGCGACCACCTGTCAGCAGCCATGTTTTCTCTGTCCCTTAAGTGGTGGCTGATTCCAAATTACTGAATGTTGTGAATAGTGACAAAAAGATGTTTGTTACAACTTAGTCGTATGACCTGTAGATTTTCTTGTATTGGAAGGTTTTCAGTCATAAATATATCCCATTAAATACAAGTTGCTATGCTAGCAGGAGTAATGCAAATAAAACTGCACCACATGTGACACCTATTACAGCTACCAGAAAGCCCTGTTGGTCAGGACAGACCCAGTGTGGCAGTGGACTTCCTTGTATTGGAAGGTTTACAGTCATAAATATATCCTATCAAATACACGTTTGTGCTAGCAGGAGCAATGCAAATGTAACTGCACCACATGTGACACCTGTGCGTGCACCTGTTACAGCTACCAGAAAGCCGTGTCGGTCTGGAGAGTTCCAGTGTGGCAGTGGGATCTGCATCAACGCTGCCTGGCAGTGTGACGGCGACTTTGACTGTGACGACCAGTCCGATGAGAAGAACTGCCGTGAGTAGAGAAGATTTATTTGACAGCTAAGGTGTTGCACATCGAGTTGTTTCTTTTTTTATCACAACTTGTGGTAGAGATTTCCAGGTCAAGAAAACGGCTTCGTTGTACAACTGCTGGCAAACTTTGTGCTCAGTTTTGACCAAAATAACAAAATCTTAACCATACATGATTATTCAACAATTCTTATTTTCCTATATGTACTTACAGAGCAAAGGTGACCTATTCTTTTGGCTGGTTTGGTACCACTCCAGGCTATATCCCAGCACCCTTTGTTTACATTTAGAATTATAGCCATGTCCAGCTGTTTACTCTCCTGCTTGTTTACACACACACCCTGTTGCTTACTTGTCGGCTTGTTTACAGCCACCCCCAGCTGTGCCAGTAACCAGTTCCGCTGCCAGAGCGGGCGGTGCATCCGGTTGTCATGGCGATGTGACGGGGAGGACGACTGTTTTGACAACAGTGATGAGGTGGACTGTGGTGAGGCTACACTTCCTTCATCATTTATCTACAGTTGGCCCATTGCACAATCATTTACATCTCAACTTTATTGCAGGCACTTGGCTCATATCACATGAACAATAAATATGAAAAGCATGGCTATGCATTTGTAAAGTTTAGACATAAAGTAAAAGGCCTGTCCGCATCTGACAACCCCTTTGTGTTGCCATGATAATCCAGCGATGTTGTTACATGTGTATATCATCACTAATGTTGTACGAGTTGTCCCGGACTGATAAGTCACACCTGGACTCACAGGGGTGAAGTAACTGAACTGAAGTCAAGGTTCTCATCGGCTTCCGTTGGACGAACATCATCATCATCATCAATGTTGTCCCTATATCAGTATGTGTGATGGGAGAATGCAATTATCTTTGATAGAGTAAGGAAGCACTGACAAAATAGCTAGCGTGTTGTGCTGTAGAGACTACAGTAACTTTTCTATGTAAACCGCCGCAACCATAATTAAGCCCAGCTGTTTCAGTATGGAATCCTGATGTTAGTTTGTGTTGTTTCCCCCAGCACCCCAGGTGTGTGCCCCTGACCAGTTCAGGTGTAACAACACCAGGTGTATTGGCTCCCACAAGCTGTGCAATGGTGTGGACAACTGTGGAGACAACAGTGACGAGGCACCAGAACTGCAGTGCAGTAAGGATACCTCTCTCTATATAAATGTACCCTTGTGTTGGCATAGGACTTGATTTTTTTTAGGTCTTCTCATGAACCGAACAGCCTGCACCATATATTCTCCATCTTGCAAATACTAAAACTATCATAATCAGGGCTGTCATTTTCAGTAATTTTATGTCATTAAGTTCAGAGTTTTTCAATGAACAGTACAAAATTTTTCTCTGTCCCAAATTTCCATTCTGGGACGGATGGATGTATACTGGAGATACTGGAGATAGCCCTTATCAAATGGATATCGTAATTGTTAATGCTGTACATACATGTAGGTCACAGACCCATGATTTGAAAGGCTGAATCGTGGTTCAGCTGATACCTGTGGGTGTACGGCCTGTAGAGGCTCCAGTACCACATGTACTTTGATGCAAAAGGATTTACCATATTCTTTTTCCTCCAAAGACATCGAGGTTCCGGGCTCCTGTCAGGACGGCAACGGTGGCTGTGAGCACAAGTGCAGCATGATGGGAAGCCGTATCTGGTGTTCCTGTCACGAGGGGTACCGCCTCATGCCGGATGGAAGGACTTGTGCAGGTGTGTACAGACATTTACTACTACAATCAGTCGTACTCTAAAGCTCTCATTTTTCAGTAGTTTTGGTGTGGAATGCAAGGGTTGAATATGGCCAATTTTGTTTGAGTTTGAGTTGAGTTTGAGTTTATACAGAAGTAAGTGTAAGTGTTGGCACGAGGGCAAGAAATTTTGTTGCATATCAGGACAGGGAACTTTTTCCCAGAGATAATGAATTTTAGTTAAGTCATTTTTTTCAATATTGTTTCCTTGACAGATGTTGATGAGTGCCAGCTGGAGGGCACCTGTAGTCAGATGTGTCACAACACCATCGGCAGCTTCCAGTGCTCCTGTGTCAAAGGGTACGAGCTCAAGCCTGACAAGAAGGGCTGCAAGGCTCTGGGTAAGGCTGCTTTCCAGACATAAACTCTTCTGTATAACTAGTAGATTTGAAGTAAAGATGGTGTTAGTTTCCTTCTGTACTTAGCACTGGCTTGTACCAGTGTACTTCCCTTATAGGCATTGTTGCGGTAGTAATTTTACTGATGTATTGCTTTTTACAGGTCCTGAAGCTTGGTTATTGTTTGCCAATCGTATCGACATCCGCCGGATGCACCCAGACAGATCAGACTACGACCCGATCCTCAGTAACCTACAGAACGCCATCGCTCTGGACTTCCACTCCGAACTGAACTGGGTGTACTGGTCTGACGTCACTCTGGACAGGATCATGCGGGCGTACTTGAACGGCTCGGGGATGGCTGAGGTGGTCAGTACAGGGCTGGAGAGCCCAGGTGAGTGTTGATGTGTTTGTGAGTGTTGGTGAGGAGTTTTCTTGGTCTGACTTGTGGTGCTATAGTTAAAATAGGTACTTGGATGGGACAGGCCACATGTGATAGTTGGGAGCATTGGGACAATGTTGAAGAGTTGCTGCTGTGGAATCGCTTCAATGTTGAAATAAAACCGTGCACAACATTCACAACCCTCAACACTCCCATACATTATCACATGGCCTGTCCAGGTTTCCAAACATGGGTGCAACAAGGCATGTTGGTGCTACTTTGAGAAAAGGTTCTTTGAGGATGGTTTTTGTTTATGTATATACTCACAAAAACTGGAGAAAGTCTGGTGAATTTACTGCTGGTTTTGGGATGACTTTTGGTGATTCTTTTAAAAGGATGAAACCCTTTAGCTTCTGGTGCTACATTATGTGACTTTGATTGAATTGAAATTTAATGGATTTTTTCATATAAATCGAGACTCTTTTGCTTGTGTAATTTGTTTAAAAACTGATTTGATTGTAATGTGTGGTACAACAACTGTTGACATAAGAAGTACTAAGCATTGGCAGAAAGGTTTCATTCTTTTGAAAACTGGAGAAAAGTGAAAAACATTCAAATCATAAACAGGGGGCATCAAAGTGGGACCGTGTATTGTTGTACCCATGTTGTAGGCTCTGCGATGTCCAGTGTAGTGGCCAGCATGAATAGGTCACTCCCCACAGCAGTGGTGTCTGCAGGACTGGAGAGTGCAGGTAGGGAGAAAGCAAGGAGGTTAAAGAAAGAGAGGAGAGCGTTCCTATTGTTCCGATCTTTGCCGCGAGTGTGAATCACATCGAAGTGCTAATTACCCCAATCTGCATCTCGCCAGGCTAGCGTGGGCCTTTGTTTACGAGTCAGTTTCAACATCACTCGTCCAGGAACATCGATTTGGGGCCGGGATTTCAGCGATTTTGAGGATGATTCTCATTAAATACAGCGCTACTTTTACTAAGGAAACAGATATCAATAGTGACGATACTTCGCCTGAGGCAAGTGCGAGCATAGTTCCCCACGGGCCACAGAAATGTGTGTAACAACAAGTCACGCGGTGTAGAAGAACGCTGGGTCGGCTTTCATAGCCCAGGACACACGGAGCTATTTCATAGTATTTGTAAGAAGCTTGAGAAACGCTATGCAACTTTATTTTCAAGTCTGTCAAATTAAGATATCAAGCCATCTGTGTAAAAAAAAAATGCGTTCCTCGTGAGGCAAAAATTCCCTCAATACCGACAAAATAAATTTCCTCGGAAATATCATCTTGCTTCCCATCATTGCCATGAACATCCACGGAGCCCTCAGAGTACAAAATTCATGCATCACGAACAGCAAAAATCGATCGCAAACAGCAACAACAAATACTTATTTGGCACACCCAAGCCCACTACTATCGTTGAAAAAAAGTCTCTTTTGCGGGGCAAGCGTAATAATTTTTTAATAGACACATGAAGTAGAGAATATTGTTCATAATTCTGAGACAAAAAAATCGGGGATACAGCGACAAAAATGCCTGTAAATTCACTCAACTTGGTCGCACAGCGCCGAAACAAGTATCGACATGATCGCCATCTTGGTCTCTCCACAACAGTACTGTTTGCACACGTCACCTTCGCTTCCCAAATAAGGAAATCTGCGGAAACTGCGCTCATCTCGCTCACAGTTCGGCAACCCTCGGTCGTCCTCGGCCGGGATCGCGGTGCATGACGTCATGGCTGGGCTCATGTGATTGGCTGACACGTCCGGGCTCATCAGAAATGGCGGGAAACCCCGCGGCCATGATGGTCATCAGAGACGCGCCGCCGGATAGCGGAAACAATGGGCCCGGAGGGTCTGAACAATAGCCCGCAGTGGGGTGTTAATGACTGAGCTCTCTCCTGTGATTCTTTAACCTCCTTGGAGAAAGTAATAGTAGTAGTAGAGTCATACAAAGATAACATAGAAAATGCTGATTTTCCTGTACTATTTTTGTGTGTGACTTTTTAAAGACTGTGAATCATACTGAGTATGAATGCTTTTATGCTTTTTCTACATTTGTGTAAAAGTGACATATGCCATATGGACAGTGTTATATATCCTATGGATCAGTGGCCTTCACATTACATTACATTATACACAGTTGACCTGTCACCAGTCCTCAATCATGGGTGTGGACTTTTTAGCAGATGCTCATTAGTGGATTTATTGCTTCCTCTGAAAGCTGTAATTTTGGGCTCTGCATACTTAAGATGTATTATGCATGAGTAGGCAGCACTGGCAGACAGTGTTTTGCCATGGTGTTTTGCTGAGAAACAGTGATGCAAAATGTCCAGGTTACAGTAGTTAGCATTTATAAAAAATGCTCTTAGACTGGGAGGCTTTTTTCTTCAAAGTGTATTGTACATGATTGATGTATTACCTTTGAAATTGCCTAAAGATCAGTTTTGAACACATCATAAAGGCTGATGTCATTCCTTTTGGTGCTGCTAGGTGGTGTTGCAGTAGACTGGGTAGGGAACAAGCTGTACTGGACAGACTCAGGCACAGCCAGGATCGAGGTGTCCCACCTGGACGGATCCTACAGGAAAGTCGTTCTGTGGGAGAATGTGGAGAAACCCAGAGCTATAGCTGTCCATCCACTGGAAGGGTAAGGAGCCTGGATTAAAAGGAATCCTAATCTGGTCCCAAATTTAAGGAAGCCAAGTTTCAAACTGTATATGTCAGTGGTCCACATTTAATCATTCATTTCACTGATATGATTAGAAGAATTTGTTCATGTGGCAACTCATCATTAACATAGATGTGATATGTACCATGCTTATCAGATTGCTCTGTACATTGCTTTGCTCTTGACTAGAATTTGTAGCTGTTAAACTAGCTTTGCACTGTTGAAACTTGTTGAGGCCAGTTTAGTCGCCATTTTAGAACAATGTTTGTGTCATGTAGAAGTCAGGACCAATTGTTTTTTCAATGTTTTTTCAATGACATCAAATAGTTGGTTAGGAATTTGTCTTCCTAAATTTGTACAACATGAATATTTTGCTGATGTTGTATGATGATTACTAGTAATGAGTTTTGTTGTTATACATGAATTTGGACAGGAAACTTTTCTGGACAGACTGGGGCTCCACACCAAAAATCGAGTCAGCAGGAATGGATGGAACTGTGCGTGGAGCGGTGGCGAAGACTAACTTGTTCTGGCCCAACGGTCTGACGCTTGACTACGCCACCAACAAACTGTACTGGGCTGACGCCAAGCACCATGTCATCGAGTGTGCCAACTTGGATGGTACTGAGAGAAAGGCTGTCATCAGCCAAGGTGAGGAAGCGTTTAGCTGTTTCATTATGAAATCTAATGCTTGATCCTTTTAATCTTTGTCTCCCGTCCCCTGCTTATAATACATTGTAAGTTCACATGGGGAAGTTAGTGGTAATTCCCATATCACCTGCAAACCCTATTCAATCATTATAGTTGAGGGTTTTTAAAAATAGATAGCAAAGAATGTTGATGAGGTTAGACAACCAGGTGAAAAATATTAATATTTTAAAGACGATTCAATCTGTGCAACTGGATACAGAGATACAGAGATTAATTTCTGGTGTGAGTGACATTTATCACTTTTCTTCAGTGTCACTAGACTGGACTGGCAGTGTCACGTACATGTACATATGCATTGCATGTATAGTATTGATTCTCTCTGCTAGTCCATTCTTGTGACACTGAAGAAGAGTGATGGATTTCACTTAAGATGTCCAGAAGTAATCTCCATATACTATACTATCCAGTAGTAGAGATGGAATTGTCTTTGAAAATGTCAATATTAGCCTGTAAGATGTATGTAATCTAACCCTTGCCCCCTCATCCTTGCCAGGTCTGCCCCACCCCTTTGCCATCACGTTGTTTGAGGATAACCTGTACTGGACAGACTGGCACACCAAGAGTATCAACAGTGCCAACAAGTTCACAGGGAATGAGATCGAGACACTACGGGAGCGCCTGCACTTCCCCATGGATGTCCGTACCTTCCACCCCATGAGGCAACCACCAGGTACGAGGAACTTGGAATATACTTTAGATTTGTGTAAGTTCAAGGGGACTTACAAATGTTATATCATGGTAAACTAAAGGGGGAAGAGAAGAATTCTCAATGGGAACATGGAGTGCATTACAGACTGAATGGTTTGGGATGGAGAGATCAAAAAGCAAAAGCATGAATATGAAACCACTTGAAAAATGCCACGTTTACAGTAATCTCTGCTTTGAAAATAAATGAGATATTTAGGAATAGTCCTATAAAAGTGGACTACTCCATGTTGATAGCGAGTTCACTGTACTTGACTTTGCATACATGTACAACATGTGACAGCAGAATTGTCAGTCTGGATTACTTTGTTACATCAGGTTGTTGTCAAGATGTAGCAGGCAGAACATGGAAGGGTTTTGAAAAACAATTTCCATCATCAACGGAGATACTGATGCTGATGTTGACTGATACTGATGCACTAATGCCTTTCTTGACCTGTAGGAGTTGACCGATGCGGAGAGAACAACGGCGGCTGTAGTCACCTGTGTCTGCAGAACCCCACCAGCTACTCCTGTCACTGTCCCACTGGCATCAGGCTGCTGAACGAGAAGGACTGTGCAACTGGTAGGACACAGAGACACATGCTCTATCAGCTTTTGGGTGTCCTATGTCTGTCTGGCTGTGAATTATGAAATCTTATGTTTCTTATATGTAATTCTTATGGTGATTGCTTTCCTGTTCCTCATTGCAGGAGTAACATACTCATTTTTGTGTGTGTAGGTTTATATATTTTGTAGACGTTTTGCATTTTGTTGCATGCAGTCTGATTTTGTGTTGATCAACATTGCACCCATGTTATTAGAACAAGGACAAAGGTAGCATAAGTAACATAGATGTCATCATAATCAAAAGAAATTTCTTTTAGCTGAGATTTATGTTGTCTTTCACATGTTTGCAGACATCGAACAGTTCCTACTGTTTGCCAGAAGAACAGACATCCGCAGAATCTCGTTTGACACAAGGGAGAAGGCTGACGTGGTTCTCCCGCTGGGTGAGCTGCGCAGTGCCGTGGCGCTGGACTGGGACAGCGAGGAGGGACACATCTACTGGTCAGATGTCACGGCCGACACCATCAACAGGGCAAAGTGGGACGGGTCCGAGATTGAGGTTAGAGATTTGGTGTTGAAACTTATGTTCTTCTTCTCAGTGATGTTCATCACAAACAGGTCGGTCTCCAGGAGACAGACAATTTGCTTACAAGAAATTACAGAACCTTCAAAATCTGAACTTAATGACATGAAATTGATGAAAATGTATTTTTGTAAGCTTCAAATGTCAAAATTGATATTATTAGATCAACAGCATGTCCTCCCAAATCAAATTGAGAGCTAGAGACAGCCCTGGTTACAAAGCTAGATTTTTTTACGATTTTGCAGTGGAAATATATGATGACACCCTTTACCTTTATCTACAGGTTCTTGTTAACTCTAGTCTTGAGAGTCCAGCAGGCCTGGCTGTGGACTGGGTGACCAGGAAGCTGTACTGGACAGACGCTGGATCAGACCGTATTGAGGTGTCCAATCTGGACGGCTCCACCAGATCTGTGCTGATCTGGGAGATGCTGGATCGACCGAGGGACATCATTGTGGATCCTATAGAAGGGTGAGTTTACACAGCAGAACTGACTGTGTCCTTTGGTTTGGTTTGGTTTATTAAGATCTCCATTAGTGATAATTCACTTGTCTTCCTGGAGTCCATATTAAAACACAGTCCATATTATTGTCTTACACTTCTCTTGTGTTATGTACAGTCAACAAAACATTGGAATAGTTTATTATATAATCCAAATTTATTCTACTACTAGAGTTCCACGAACACATACCTTTGCCAAATAAACCAGGTTTGTTATGTAGAATGATGTCTGTAGACAAATGCGTTACTCATTTCATTTTCTTTATAATTAAATGCTTGGAGTTGGTTTATAAAATTTCGGCATTTATTATGCAAATTAGATCCCAATTTACAATTAATTGATATCAAATTGTATCAAGCATTACTTAAGCTATCAGCATACCAAAATCATGATGATCCTTTGATCCATTCTTGACTTATTCTCTTTCAAAGTCTTTAAATACACCTCTAACTCTCTTCCCTCTTTCTCAGTTACATATGTGACAACTTTGATGAAAGTACTATAATGGAATGCAGTGGATTTATGAACTTTTCCTAATCAATTATGCAAATTAGCTGTTAACTTGCATAATAAGTATCACATTATATAAGTCTTCATTTAGGCTATCTACATGCCGAAAATCATGACGATCCGTCAACACGTTAATATTTTCTCATTAATTATGCAAATGAGATCATCATTTGCATGATAAATATGTATTGACATTTCTCTCTTTCTCAGCTACATTTGTGACAAGTTTTAAAGCCCTATCATGGAATGTAGTGAATTTATAAAATATCCTCATTAATTATGCAAATTAGCTGTTGATTTGCATAATTGTTATCTCATTATGTAGGTTTTCACTTACGCTACCTACATACAAAAAAACATGATGATCCATCAACATGTTCATATTTTCTCATTAATTATGCAAATGAGGTCATCATTTGCATAATTGATATCTGTCGACATTTCTCTCCTTCCCAGCTACATATGTGACAAGTTTGAAAGTCCTATCATGGAATGTAGTGGATTTATAATTTTTCCTCATTAATTATGCAAATTAGCTGCTGATTTGCATAATTAGTATACCATTATGTAAGTCATCACTCATTCTATCTACATACCAAAAATCATGACGATCTGTCAACACGTTGTAGAGTTATTCTCATCCAAAGTTTGAAAGGAAACCGGCGCCTGCAGTTCCAAAAAAGCCGCTAGGGGGCCCAAACTCACAGCACTTACTCTCTGCCTCGAGGGCTATCTACCACTCAAAAATCATGATCACAGCATGTCCAGAACACGAGATATCAAAAATTGAGGTTCTGCTGCAGTACCTTAGCAAGCCGCTTCGTTTTCCCGACCCCTACCCACCTACCAAATATTATCGGGATCCATCCAAGACTTCTTGAGTTATGCTGTTAACAGACAGACAGACACACAGACACACAGACTCACAAGCCCAAAACATAACCTTAGCCATTCTGGCAAAGGTAATTATTGGCCTTATACTAGTCTACAAATTTTTACATAAAGAAAAATACTATTCATTGTATTAAAGATGTTTTATTCCTGCCAGTTTGAATCATATAGTTTTTTTTTGTTTCAATCATTCAATTTGGTATCTGTAGATATGATGAATGTTAGAATTACAACCTGCATTCCAAGATTCCTATGTCTTGAGTGTTCTCCTGCAAGTGTTTTAGGCTCATCAAGTAAGACTTGGAGAGAAATGAATGGACATACAATGTACATGATTGTATAGATAAGCTAAAACTCATTCTATGCTACATTCCCTGCTACCAGACACATGTACTGGACTGACTGGGGCCTGAGCCCTAAGATCGAGCGTGCCGGGATGGATGGGTCCGAGAGACAACCAATTGTTACCAAGAACCTGACATGGCCTAATGGTCTGGCAATCGACTCAGAGTTGGGACGGCTGTTCTGGGTAGATGCTGGGCTGAAGACTATTGAGTTCTCATCTCTGGATGGCACAAACAGACAGGTGTGTGTTGATTTAGCTGCTGTGTGTTACTGCATTACAGTACTGGAGCTACTTTGTAAGGTTAAAAAGTTGGGATTTAAAGAATTTGAAAATGCTACGTACACATACTAGTCGCACTTAGTATCATCATCTATGGTATGCCCCTTGCTGTAGTTTTAATGTCAGCTGTTAATGGAACATCCTTTTTTGATTTTGCTTTTGGATTACTCGATAAACAAGGGGAAAATATACGCTGCCAAACTGTTAATCAATAACTAAAGCAATTTTGGTCCTGTGTAGGTTCTGATAGGAACCCAACTGCCCCACCCCTTTGGTTTGACCCTGCACGAAGACAAGGTGTACTGGACTGATTGGCAGTCCAAGAGTATTCAGAGCGCAGATAAGACAACAGGCCTGCGGAGACAGGTCCTGAGGGAGAACCTGGAGAACCTGATGGACATACACATGTACCACAAGGACAGGCAACCAGGTGGGGCTGGGGAGGCTGTCTAAATGTTGGGACGTAATAGGAGGCTGTCAAAATGATAACCTAATGCCTTTATAATCTAGTGTTTACAGTCTGGCCTATTTCATTACACCCATGTATTGCCTTATATCTCATGACTAATTACATCTGTCAGACCCAAGTTACATTGGTTTGTTATGGATCAGCAGGAAAATTCTTCAGACGAACAGTGATACAAGAGTAGGGATTTGAATATCTGTCAAGTTTCAAATATTTCACAAACTTTCCACTGGATAGTTAGCATGAGGATCTCAATGAACTCTTAAAGCATAAATACACGTTTGCTATTACATTAAGAAGTTACAAGTATACTGCAATGTGTATGACTGCCAGAGAATGTGACTCCTTGTTCCTTTGTCTGCAGTCCCCAGCCCATGTCTGGTAGGAAACGGAGGCTGCAGTCACCTGTGTCTGATCGCACCATTGTCATCAGGTCGAGGGTACAGCTGTGCCTGTCCAACAGGAGTCACGCTGCTAGGAGACGGCAGGACCTGCCAACCAAGTAAGGCTTTTCCTACAGGCTAACACCAGCTAGGCCTGTCCTACAGTGCTTTCAGTAGTATTTTTAGCACCATGGAGGCTTTATCCAGGCTTTCATCTTTGACAAAAGCATACCTTACCATTTCTGTGTTTCTTGCATCTACAGCCACTGTTGAGATCATAAAGTTGTCTTTCATTGTCAACTTATGCTGAAAATAATTTTTAAGCATACATCTTGGTGCTGTCCTTGGTGCTGATCTAAAAGTCACTATTGCTTTCCATGGTGCTGAAATAATCATTGTTGTTAAGTATGTCTTCCATTGGATGAAAAGCATCAAACGTTTATTTTCATTAACAAATAATAAATCCTACGATACCTGTGAGCAACAAATAGGATTACCGGTTGCATAATTATAATTTAAACTTCATGGCGGCTTGAAAAGTCTTGGCTTAATCAGCAGGTTTGAATAATTTTTTTAGTTTTTTATCAATGGTTAATGGTTGCTAATTGTCCTGCAGGGATGCACAACTTCCTGGTGTTTGCCAGGAGGACAGATGTACGGGCCATCTCTCTGGACGTACCCTACTATGCTGATGTCATGCTGCCCATCAGTGGACTGAAGAATGCCATTGCCATTGATGTGGACGAGAAAAATGGTGAGGCTTTCTTAACATCACTTAACTTGGGATTTTGGAGATTTCTTTTACACAACCAGGCTGTTTCTCACCTGCTGACATTTCGATGTCTGCCAGACATTTTCCTCAGGGCTTCTAACTGGAGTTCTGCTTCTGATGAAGTTATTTTTGACATAAAAATCACTCAACTTGGAAACACTTATTATCTTTTCATGCATACTGTATTTGTTTTACGTCTATTGATAATCTAATGAAGGGATTATTTCTTTGAGCAAATGTTTAGCAGAGTTAATCTTGATGCATGAAAACATGTTAAATAAATTATTATTATTTTGTTCCAATGCTCAAATGACTGTCTTCTCTATGTAATACTAAACCTTGCTACATGTTTTTCTATGTGTACAGGAAAGGTTTATTGGACAGACAGTGTTACAGACAGGATCCAGAGGGCCAACTTTGATGGCACTGAGGTGGAGAATGTGGTAGAGAGTGGGCTGGACACCACGGATGGCCTAGCTGTGGACTCAGTTGGCAGGAAGGTGTACTGGACAGATACCGGTAAGGACCGTATCGAGGTGGCTGATCTGGATGGGAAGAACCGCCTGGTACTGGTTTGGGAAGGACTAGACAGTCCCCGAGCTATTGCACTCCACTATGATGCAGGGTGAGTTGTGCAACTTCCACATTTTTGTTATAAGTTGTAGCATTTTAAGTTGTCTGTATATCTGCCCTTGCATCATTTCTAAACACCATGGCATTTCCAGTCAAAGGTTTTACAGTTTGCCTGTGTGAGCTTTTTAGATTTATTGCAATGCACATTGCCTTTCAGAAGAAACTTCACTCGATGTAGTTACTCCAGTAATTCATTGTTTAGAAATGAAAGGGTCAGTACAGTTGAAACCAATGGCCACAGGTTGGGCCTGAAAAGTATAAGCCTATGGTTAAGCAATATTGTTTGAAGATAATGAAGTTGAGCTATAAAAGTATAATGATAACTCCTCCCATTGTCTCCAGCTACATGTACTGGACAGACTGGGGCAGCACACCTCGTGTGGAGCGAGCCAACATGGACGGCACTGACCGACAGGTCCTGGTGTCCACCAACCTGGGCTGGCCCAACGGACTGACCATCGACAAGATCGCAGGCAGACTCATCTGGGCAGATGCCAGGACTGAGGTGGGGACTATAGTGATTAGAATTTAAAGCCTGTATTGTCATGCTTTTCTTATTATAACTGAAAAGTAGTCAGACATAAACATTTTTAGTTTTATGTCCCTTATAAGTGTCCTTCTTCAAATTAATGATGTAGATGTCCTTTGTTTTGTTGTTTGATTTCAGTTGCTTTTTTATTAATTTTCTCAACGTTTTACATGTAAATGAGAACTCGGGGAAACATTTCATAATGATGTTAGCTGTAAAACATTTTGTATCCCATTTTGAGTACTGTAAGAGATCTATATAGACTCTGTGGCAGAAGTAAATTAATACATCTGGTGCATCTGTTCACACCTGTCTGCAGATAATCGAAAGTTCCGACCTGAATGGGAAGAACAGAAATGTGTTGGTGACCTCCGCCCCCCACCCCTATGGGCTGACCCTGATGGGTGCGTACATCTACTGGACTGACTGGCAGACCCGCAGCATTCAGCGTGCTCGCAAAGATACAGGAGAGGACCAGATAACCATCCGCGGGAACCTGCCAGGACTCATGGACATACATGCTGTACAGGCAGACAACCTAGGTAAGGGGTAGTCATTTTCAGTAGTCAGCTGAGATGGTTCCAGGTAGTGTTTAGGAAAGGCTCTGGTAATGATTTGGACCAATTTTATGCTGTTTAGGACAATCATGCTGTTTGGGTAAACTCAATTATCTTGAATGCTGTTTAAGGTGTGATCCATACAAACACAAAGTGTATGGCAATATGTTTGGCAATATGCTGTCAATTACGGCCCTTAACAACGGTTTTAAGTGACAGGAGAAACTAGGAACAAAATTTGTATTGTGCTTTTGTAGAATCTGTAATGATGGGAGGACATATCACCCTATTTGTTCAGTTTTATTCTAAATGGACTTCAAGCCCATTTAACAGAAAAGTTACAATACTGAGGGTCTGACTGGGTGTTGTTTGATGTAGGTACCAACAGGTGTGGTCCCAACAACGGAGGCTGTAGCCACCTGTGTCTGCCCAAACCTAACGGCATCACTTGCGCCTGTCCTACTGGTATCACCCTGAAGGAGGATGGAAGGACATGCCATGATGGTGAGTGCTGATGTAGTACAGTATGGTCAGAGTTTTACTGTCTTCCAGTGTGTCAGAAAACATTAAAAACAATCAAAGCTTTTCAATGAAAATCTTTCTCAAAAGAGGAATAGCACTTTTATTGTGACATTTGCTAAAGCTGTCTAAAAGTGAACTGACTTCCTACTTTGAATCCACTAAATATTTCCAAAAGAAACTTATTTGTATTGTATATTATTGGAATAGAGAGAGACTACATATGATACTGTTGGAGATGTAGAAATGATAATTGTTTCTGAATGCTATAATTAATGCTTTGTGTTACGCCTGTTCATTTAGAAAGTTAATGCATGGAAGAGGTAGTTAGAATATTTACACTATGTCTCTGACACACTTCCAGCTCCAGAGACAATGCTGCTGTTTGCTGCCAGAGGGAGCATCAGAAGGATCTCCCTGGACACAGGGGACCACACCGATGTCATCCTCCCCTTACCTGACATCCAGAATGTCATCGCACTCGACTTCGATAGCCATGAGGGGAAACTGTACTACACAGATGTTCAGCTAGATAAGATAAGGTATTCACAACAAGATAGACATGAGTTGAAAGCTGCTACAGCTGTATATGGTCGTAAGATTCAAAATGTCTGTGAGGGAGTCACTGGTAATGAGTTGATTCCGCCCATAGATTTCTTAGAATATACTAGAAGTAGGTCACCTCAAAGTATGGGCGAGAGCAGTTGGGAGGACGTGGTGAAAGGACATCTTTGTACCTTACACTTTGAAGACAATAAACAGGGTTTTACTCCACTGGTGGCTGCTATGTTCTTGAAGTTTGTGAGATTGAAAACCTTTCCTATCAATGTCCTAGAGATGAATGAATTTCCTGGAAATTCATTCCCAGTCATGAAAACTGCCCTTTTAGATGTCTACACAATATGTTTATTGTATCTTTTAGTAAACCATTTAGCTTTGTGCCATGTATTGTTGTGTAGAGTTGTTTCAGCATTTTGTATTTCCAGGAGAGCTAATCTGAATGGAACTGGGATGGAGGATATTGTATTTCGGGACTTGGTCACTGCTGATGGCATTGCAGTTGACTGGATTGCAAGGTGAGTACAGTTGAACCAGAGCAAGTGTCTATATTTTCCATGATTTGTGCTACCAACCATGCACAGACTTATGCTCCTAACAAAAATGATTTTAACAACCTTTTATTTGTAAGAGCAAGTAAGCAACATTTACCCTGATTTCTGCTACCAACACTGCACAGATGTATGCCCTGAACAGTGATAATCATAACCTTTGACTTATTGAGACTTTAAGTTATGAAATTTTATTAATCTCTCTAACTGAAGCCTGGTAGTCAGCAGAAGTTTGTTTTCCCCCCAGGAACCTGTACTGGACAGACACTGGTAAGAACACCATTGATGTGGCGAGACTGGACGGCTCCAGCCGTAAGACTCTTCTGAACAACAGTCTGGACGAGCCCAGGGCCATCACCCTATTCCCCAGGAAAGGGTAAGGTTATTCATGAATCGTACAAGGTGTCTGCTGGTGTTCTTCAGTAGTTCAATTCACCTACATAAAATGCACGTCACACAGTTCACTTGTTTTAGCCATATTTGTTGCTCACCAGATTAAAAAAGTCCACTTGTTTCAGCCATGTTTGTTGCTCACCAATCGCAGGTCTCTTTGTATTGAAATGTGTTTATTAGAAAAACAGGTATCTAAGCAAATTGCTTATCAGTCTTGAGGTGTGACAAGTTCATTTCTTATGGACCTGACATTGACCAATTGAAGCAGAGGTCACAATATACAGGTCAGATATAACGGCCTTTATCATAGCCTTCAGTAAGAGACTGTGCTGTTGTCACAGGTACTTATTCTGGACTGACTGGGGTGCTTACCCGAGGATTGAGAGAGCACAGCTTGATGGGACCGAGCGCCGCATCATCGTGGACACGGACCTGGGCTGGCCCAACGGCATCACCATCGACCCCATCAACAGGAGGGTGTACTGGGTCGACGCCCACCTGGACAGGATAGAGACGTCCGACTTCAACGGCAGGAATCGCGTCCAGCTGGTGGAACAAGTACCGCACCCATTTTCACTGACTGTGGTGAGTAGGATAATGTGTGAGCTTTCACAATACACACAAACAAAACAAGTGAGCAGAACAATTGACTTCCACTTGATTCACAGTAGCTGCAATATTAATCCATAGATCCAGATGTCGGTAGTTTTAAATTTCCCTCTGTCACAATTTATCAATAACAAAAATGAACAGTTATATTCACAGTGATATGTGTCTACCTGTGTCCAACTAGCTTTGTCAATGTGTATTCTTGTACATGTAGAATGAGGATCCAAGGCATTGGGGTGAATAAGAAAGGACTGTATGTATTAACAACTCGGCATGTTGTTTATAATACATTTCCCAAAAAAGCTGTATTTGCTGATGGTCTGATTTTTCCATTCCAAGTCTTTCAAACATTGGTAAAAGGAAGAAGGTAAGGATGCATGAAATCATGATATCAT
>NC_049982.1:11396462-11430460 GCF_000003815.2 Branchiostoma floridae
TTTAGAAGCGCAAATAACTTCGTAGTAGACTTTTAACTCTGCTGTTGTCACAGGTACTTATTCTGGACTGACTGGGGTGCTTACCCGAGGATTGAGAGAGCACAGCTTGATGGGACCGAACGCCGCATCATCGTGGACACGGACCTGGGCTGGCCCAACGGCATCACCATCGACCCCATCAACAGGAGGGTGTACTGGGTCGACGCTCACCTGGACAGGATCGAGACGTCCGACTTCAACGGCAGGAATCGCGTCCAGCTGGTGGAACAAGTACCACATCCATTTTCACTGACTGTGGTGAGTAGGATCATGTGTAAGCTTTCACAATACAAACAAACAAAACAGACCAATTTAAGTCCTCTTGATTTACAATAGCTGCAGTAGCTAATCTGTAGGGCATAAGATATCGTCTTTCACAGTTAATCAACAATATTAATTGTGATATTCACAGCAACATGTATCTACCCTTGCCCAATTCGCTTTGTCACTTCAGGTACATTTAGAATAATGACCAAAGACAGTTAACAGGGGTGAATTGAGAAGGACTGAGCGTACATATTAACAACCTAGCATGTTGTTGATAATACATTTCCCGAAAAAGCTGTATTTGCTGATGGTCTGATTTTTCCATTCCAAGTCTCTCAAACATTTGTATAAGGAAGAAGGTAAGGATACATTGAAATCATGATATCATGCAATATCCTTGAACCATTGCTTCTGCCTTTAAAAATCATAAGATGAATTTCATGAAGAAAAGTGCCTGCCAGTAAAATTATTATTCTTAAGACACATACTTATAATAGTGGCAATTAATCACATGAACATTATACAAAATGTATGTAAAAGCAGTACTATCTTAAGATGGCTATTAATGAAATTATCTACTGACACTTAACATGAAATTTCTCTGGGGGTATCACTGATCTGAATGAAATCAATCAATAGTGTGTATGTGAAGATCCTTTACCTTAGCAAAATATATATCACAAACATACATGTAGCTTGTATTGTATTTGATGATCATCCTCTTCTTGTATTGCAGTTTGACGGGTATGTGTACTGGACAGACTGGCAGACTCGCTCCATCATGAGAGCTGACAAAGAGACAGGGCAGAATGTGGAGACCATACAGGGCAACATCGAGGGCCTCATGGACATACAGATGGTCTCAAGTCTCAGGCAGACAGGTGACTGTTGTTTATAAATGTTTATTTACTATGGCAACTTTATAGTGTTTATGCTGTTAAGAAACATTTTTTCTAAGGGTGCTTCACATGTATGTACTGACAGGTTTGCCTTCTGCTTTTGATGTCTAAATCAGTTGGGAGAGAGATTGGGTGACAGACTGAATTAAAGTTCTAGACAGGAATTGTGCATCTACAGATGTCTTACTGAGGGACAGCTGTGGTGTGAATGATGTTGGTAGCTTGAGGAATGAGTCCAATCTACTTAACACTCAGTTGTGAGAGAGAGTAATGAGCATAGAATAGGCATACTGATGATTGCCATGCTGCTTTAAGGAACAAGTCGTAACGAAATGGAAAAAGACTTATGAAAACTGAATGTGTATTTCAGGGACTAACCCATGTGCAATAGACAACGGTGGGTGCAGCCACCTGTGTTTGGCCAGGACTCAGGGTTACGTGTGTGCCTGCCCCAACATCCCAGGCCCCAGACCATGCTCCACAGGTAGGGACTGTACTCATCCTACAAGCAGGTATCATCATCATGATACTACATGTATGCAGGTATCCATGAGTTCATGCTAAAGTCCAGTCTGTTTGTCATCATGCCAAATTTACATCTGGTTACCATGAATGATGATGACTTTTGGCTACCCATGCACGATCCAAACATCTACAATGTGCTGTACAAATGATGTCGTCAGATAGATTTTATTTGTACTTCTGAATACATACATGTACATAAATATGCATGACTTTTGTGAAATTGACAAGCAAGTAATGATGAAATGTTACTTGTAAGTAACCTCGTTTAATGTCAGTCCTATGAGTTTGAATCAGATGTAACAGTTATTAGATCATGATGTCTCATATATCCCACAGTTCCAGGTGTTCCAGCAGTACCTCGTACCCAGGCTACAGTTACAGTAACCATGACACCCCAGCCTGGGGGTCCAGCACAGACACATGACAACAGAATACCTGAGGGGACAGGGGAACCAAGTGTAGAGTGAGTCTTCAACATGTGGATTCAGTTTCTTCATCTTTTATCTTACTGGGTTTTTTTTCCTTTTCCACAATTCAATTTTCTTATGGTAGATAGAAGGAAATTGTCTGATCTTTATATCAGTAAAGTGTTTTTTTTAGCTATTACTTGTGACTCACTCTTTCATAATCATGTGTATTTATTGCTTTGTTCCCTGTGCTTTATGTTGATACTGCTGATTTGTGCCCTCAGTTGTGACAACAGAATAGGAGGAGACTGCCAAGCTGAGAATTCAGCAAGCAGAGCAGAAGGTTGTTTTTTTGTTACCACATTCAACATTCTTCTTATACTACAAAGTCATCTTATATTGAAAAACACTTTACTTTTACTTCAACTACATTCAATATTCTGTTTCAAAGATATCCGACTTATCTGTGTAGAGATGCCTTTTGTGTTTTCTACATAATACATTTATAACTGTATGTGTCATCAAAAAAAATTTCTTGTCTCGTACATTAGACGGTGATATTCACCCAGCATACATAGTCCTGGGCATCATACTACTGCTGGTGATCATTGCAGTGTGCATCTTGGCTGTCTTCTTATGGAGGTATGTGGGAGCATTGATAGATAGACAGAATAATATTGTATAGGGCCAGTTGTTGTGCCAGGGACATGATGGATTCCTTTCTTGGTTAATGATTAAACAAAGACAATATGAAAGGTAGTTGTGTTCCAGCTACATGCATTAGACAAGTACGGAAATCTCACTAGTAAGTGAAATGTTAAGTGTTACCAACACTTTTACTCTCTGTATATTTTAGCAGCACCCTTCATTTTGCTATTGACAAAGTCATCAATTTGCAATTAGTTTCTTCCACTCTCCTGTGCCCTGACCACTGGTTGGACAGAAGTTGATGTATTATGTACAACTTTTTCCCAGAAGACGGAAAAGGCGACAGGCAGCTAGCGACAGCACCATGACCTTCAGTAACCCCGTGGTGTACAGAGCAGGGAACGATGCCATCGTCTCCATCGAGAGAAGAGACAGAAGATGGCTGTACAATAAAAAGGAGGTCAGTGGTACAAAGATGTGCGATGTAGTTGTAACTTGTGGTCTCTGGAGGTGGTGTTTATGGTGCATTCACATGCGGCGTACGATTATGATATCGTGAGCTGGCCAAGAAGGATTTAAGACAGCTCTCTCAGTATGCAGGACACATACTAGTACATGTCTGCCGTATCCCAAGATTGTCCTCCGTTTGCTCTTGTACCGCAATCAGACAACAAATATGGGACCTAAGAAGTGTTCAATGTTTTTGAATGTGACTGTTGTAACCCTGTTATCAGACAGACAGACCCTCTGGATTGTGTCAATGTGCATTTTTGTGATTTACTTTTTTCTCTGTAGGATCAGTTAAGAAACCCACTCATAGCAGAAGACAGTGGAGAGGAGCCTGCATCCAAACTTAGTAAAGTTAGTTTTGTCAGGGTAAGAAATGATACACTCAGTGGTGGAGGCTTCAAGGATGGGGGAGGGTGGCTTGAGAAAAAATAAAGCAACTGGCAAAAACATTGTGGCAGCATGCCTTTGATTCCTGTGATACTGCTCTCCCGGGTGTCAGGATGGTGTTGATCAGTTTCAAACAACTGGTTCTTTTGTGTGGTTGGTTGTCATTTTCTCTGTTCATAAAGCATATGATTGTGAAACACAGGGGCTGTTGACTCTTTGAAAGTGATCTAGGGAAGATCCCTGTACTGCTTTTTGTGTGTATGTGTGGCACTGCTTTTTGTTATGATGAACCATATCCCATGTTGTTTTCCCAGGACCGAGTGACCAACCCCCTCCTGAACCCCCAGCCCAAGCTGAACAACCTGGCAGCAGCTGAGGCGGCGTCCAAGCTTCTCGACAAGGAGGCGTACACCAAGGAGGACCCCTGGCAGAAAGGCAACCTGTACGTCGACCTTCCACCCAAGGACCTCCGAGACGACATAGACGTCACTGAGAAAATGCTGGCCCATGAGGCTGAAGCAGACGATGTCTGCTGCGGGTCCATAGAGAGTGATGTATGAACTGAAGAGTCAGAAGTCTATGTCTGAGAGTTATACCCACCTGCAGCCAAGGTTGTATATGATAATATGGTACTTCCACGTAAGAAGCAGGTACAGCCAGGCTCCTTCCCACTTGTAAATAGTGACTGTAAGTTGTCTTGTACATTTTGAACTTGGGAGGGAGATGGCACCTTCTGTACTCCTGTATGGCCTCTAAGAGGAAGAGACTACGGGGTGCTGGACGTTGTAATAAGACTACTGATTGTTTGATGTACAGAAATGATGGAGTGTTTATGGTACGTGCAATTGGCATTGTGCAGAGTAACAGGCCATTCTTTAGGCTGGTGCAGGACAGGCACAGGGGTAAGACAAGTCCCTTGATTTATTTCCAAACAGTGCCTTTGAGATGTCTACCATTAGTTGAAGGGAATGGGCCACTATCTGGCTATGTACTTATTCCGGGCTCAAGGCAGAGAGCAGGGCCATGTTTATGTTGAACAGTATTAAATCACAAACCAAACCAAATACTAACTCAACTTGAACTGCCTTAACATGCACATAATTAAATTTATGTAGTTGTTAGAACAATGAATTATAAAGAAGAAAGCAAGAGGATGTCTAGAGGATGTCTAGAAACTTCTAGAGGTTGACTAGTTGGATGCTGTCAACATTCTTAGACATGTGGCAGGAATAAGGAATGTGGCAAACAATTCCTAGACATACGGTGGCCCTGTCAGTCACAGAGGCAAGTGGAGGCATGGCTAGTTGTCATGTGAAAACTGCAAAATGATGCCTCCATTTGGAACTGCAGTATAAGGCCTATACGTAACAAAAGGTCATTGCAGTAGCCAGTGACAAGGTGTATGGCAACATGGATTGCATACTACACTTTTCATATATTTATATTCTTGTACACACAACATTTAGATTGGTGTACTGTGAGTAGAGAAACTTCATTCATACTGAAGAGTCTCTGTTGAAGAAATGATCCTACATTATGATTACTAACATATATTTATTTGTATCATGCACCACTTAAAGAGAAATTCCTGTTGCAACACGTGACATACTAATTATTTTTGTTGATGTAATTCTGGTCAGGTGTATCACTTATCTTCACTGAAGGAAGATGATAAGACATACAACAGCAGAGGTTGCTTGTTGGTAGCTGATCATGAATACCTGAATTGAAAAAATAATTGATTAAACTGAGTTAGCCAGTTGGCAATTGGAGCAATGCTAACAGCATTTGCATTTTGCCTGTGTTTACAAGCGTGGCAAGGTGTACACTTTGATAAAGGACTTACATCAGTCAAACAGTTCCAACATACTCCAGGCATGTGCCAGGGAACATTTTACATTTGGTGACAAAAGTATTTGAAAGTATCTACATGTATCATCTTGAATTGCATAGCATATTGATTAACTCCCACAACAATAGGCATGCCTCATGTCCAAGCCAATGTTCTGGTTGGTTAGTTCTCCGGCATCACACTGCCATATGGAACAATTAAGTTGACAGTTAGTTATGAAAATATACCTCTTATTTCTTGTTGTAAGTGCAACATTAATTGCAGTAAGATGAAATGCTGATATGCTACAATGTAGTTTGTTGTGATAGATAAAGTATAGCTGGTATCTTCTCAACTGTGAGAGATGGAGAACAGGTATTATGGTTCCTTTATTTCTTTATTACATACATGTACAGGATGTACCTTTTCCTTTGCATGACATATTGTACTATACAACTGCAAAGCCAGACAGGTTCATAATTATAACTCAATATTTAATTTTGTAGAGTATGTCTTTACTTATCCACACACCATGAGCTTACCGGTACATTTGTTTTGCAGTAATGTCAGCAAGAAACATCTGGGAGTCAGATAAATCCTTTTCTACTGAAATTTAATTTTGAACATTTACTTATTGTGTAAGTTTGCACATAGACTTGTAATGGATGTATGTGTCCTTGTTGTACAGATATTAATGATTTATTTTTCTATATGGATGTTGTAATGTGACTGATAACTGTGAGAAATAAGGACACCGTTAGCTTGTTCTTTAGTAGAGTCTTTGAACCAGGGCCACTTAATTTGTGTGAAAACATCCTTTCATCGAAATATGTCTCAATTATGTGACAGCAAAGACACAAGTAATGTCTAAAAAAAAAAGGAAGTGCCCTGAGCAATTCTTTGTGTTACTTTTTATTATTCTTCTGTGCCCTTAATGTTTTCTGGCTACCACTTTCTTTTCAAAAGCTCTCATTCATGCCGATAGATGGAAGTGCACATTGATTGATCTATTTGCTGATGTGACAGTTGATGTGTAGGTGGATATGGGCTGTCTCATAGTAATTCGTGACATTTTATGTTTAGAATGTGCCCTTTAGAGAGAGTTGAAACCAAGGGTTTAAAAGATATATTTTGCAACATTGCACCAGTGACTGGAAAACCAGGGTTGTCTCTCTTTAATTAGCTGATTAAGTATTATATTTATATATTACAGCCCAGTCTGCAGATTCTGGAGTATCCATTTTTGTACCTCATTGTTAAATTGTATTGTTTGCTGTTCTAACAGACTTAGTATATCATTAACCATGTACATGAGAATTTAATAATGTCATGTTACACCGAGCAGTCTTTGAAACTGCTTTGTCAAAGCTTTGTAGTTTTTCTTTAGATATTTTACAGTTGTATAAAGTGCGTAAAAAGTCATGACAGCAGGCACTTCAATGAATGTAACAATGTGCAAGTATTTACTAGTATTAACAAACTCCTTGGCAAGAGGGATTTTGCTCCAGAACACACTCTATGCAAGTGTGCATTTTCTTAAACACTTTTCTTAACAGATTGTGTATCTTGCAAGTTATTACATTGATTCAATTGTAGTTCATTCATTGCTATTTTGTTTGCCAAAATTATGATGTATGTAAATGTTGTAGTGTTTGTTACATGTACATGACATTAGCTCTTGTGAAACCTAAAATGGCATATATCCGACGCTGTATGATTTGTTTTGACCAAGAATGTGCAATATTTGTATCACTACTAATTCATGATTTTCAGTAAACCGGTCTCCACTTAACATGTGGTCTTGTTCACTGTACTTAAAGCTTGGCTGTGTTTTATTCTTTATGATACTGTATGCGATATCCTGAAACAGGTTTTCAAGGTGGAATTATGCCACTTCAAATTTGCCAACCCTTTCATACATTATTTGGATTCCAAATAAAGGCTGGTATCAAAGGAAGTTAGATATGATGTGCAAAGATTCAAAGTTGAAGAGGAAGCAATATTTCTGCTGAACAAAGATATAGCATGTAGCAAAGCATTTTAAGACAAGGACCTTGTATAAGATATAACACAATCTTACATGAAATCCTTGCTTGTGTTTTCATTGAGGTCTGGTGCAAGTAAAAAGACTGTACTGGATGAGATTTGCTTTTATTTATAAGATTTAAAATTATTAATGAGGTTTCGTCATATTTCTACACTCACACACACAAAGATTTACAATGCAGTATATAAACCAATAGCAACAGTTTAATAAAACAGTACATGTTTATATTATTTGTACAATCAATTTTGCAACTTCTGCACATTAAAGTAGATTTCCACAAAAGTATTAGCTTAAACAGCTAAATATGATAGATACATGGGTCTGACAGTTCAGTCTGTAATTAAAGATTTGTGCAATTCGCTTTGATGAAAAACAGCATGTAAGACATGTACATGATACAATGCTTAACTTTCTTCCAACACCAAGGTATACACTGATCAAATTTTCAACAACCACTGTCTCCTTTATGATCTACATACATACATATATATACAGATTACCAATCACTTCGGAACGTAAACCTACGATCGCGCAAAAGTTACAGACAGCCCCGTGATCTTATTAACATGCAACCTTGCAATATGTGACGTCAGCAACTGGTCACACGTGCCAGGCTGTAAACATGTTATGAGCATGTTATATTTGAGGTACATGTAAACCATGAATTTTCAGTCTAAAAGCATCCTCAGTAGACCTCACAGTTCCTGGATGTATATTGTGTACAAATGCTGTCCCTGGTGACCTCTGAGAAGTTTGACCCAGAGGTCAGCCCCGCCCCCTCCGCCAGGTTTCTCAGGTTACAATAGTTGGTTCCAAAGTCCAGGTACGCATACCACACCCGCGAGGTAGAGAAGGCCTGAAAAATAACAAAGATATCTCTTACAACAATGCACCAGATGTCTCATAAGGAAAGAATTTTACTACTTGTTAGAAATCATTCTACTTGTTAGAAAAATACAGAGTACAGTCAGACCTGTGCTGGTAAGGCCTGTGCTAGTTGACCACCTTTGCATAAGGATCACCTGGCCATACTTTATGGTGATCCCTTAGATTATATTTCCCATTGCGCTGATCCAAGCATTAAGAATAGTGACTACAATGGCCACTTGTCCACTGTCGGACCATTTTCTCCAAGTCCCTTGAGTGATCACCTAGGGACTAAGGGAGGGTTCTTTTGTAGATATTTTGGACTAGCGAGCACTGAAGCCTCTCAAATAGCCTTTCCTCCTTTTTTAGAGGATTTCAAGGACTGTTGATAATAGCACTGTCAAGATAGGATTCATTGGTCATTCTTTTGGGGTACCTCTGAGTTTGGGGGGGGTGGGGCATCTAAAACGACCTGTCTATGGGCATTCTTACTCAGTTGGAAAATGAGTAATGTTCAAACCCAGCAGCAAACTGGGAACTATTTCACTGTGTTTAAACTTGGCCTTTTAATAATGCATACTGCGCCTATTACTGGTTACATTTATTATGTTTCTGTTTTACCTTGACACTGCATGTAGTCTGAGAGTCCTGGGGGTCCATGAAAGTGAAGGTCATGTCATCAATGTAACCACGTACAGGTGTTGTGTGGGTTCCCTTCAACTCTGTACTGGACGAACTGATAAACTGCAAAAACAAATGGGATCACACTTTTAGCCTTTCACTACAGATGTCACAGTGGTAATACCAATTGATTTTACGCAGTAATTTTAAGCTGTTGTGTTACGCCAGTGTGGTTATACTGGCTTAATAGATACAGATATAGAATACGTGCTCGGCTGGTTAGTAAATCAGATCTCAACTTTCCTGGATTCTCCAGCCACGTAAACTAAAGTGTTTCCCATGCAAAAGTAGGAAAGAGGACTATGGCATTTTTATTGTGACCAGTAACCCAGGTATACAAATGCATCTTTACACACATCTATAACAACTCTCTCACTTAAATCAGTGCTTCATTGATTGACAATATTTGCAGCTGTACCGTATACAGACACTTCTGTCCTCCATCCAGACAGTTGTCCCTAGACGTCCACTCCTCCATCTGGGCTATCAGACTGGTGTTTACAGATGAGCAGTTCTGGGGGAAGGCCCTTGGGGAGGAAGAATGCAACCATCAGTGAGTGAGATGCTGATTTACACAGTTTGATTATTTATAACTATACCTTCAGAGCTCGGGTATTATGTATTCAATTTAATTAGCCCTTATCTATTCTTAATAGCTCATAACAGCTAAGGTTAATATAGGTTAAGAAATCATCCCATAACATTACCTGAGGTGCCTTCCTACATTCAAAGTTTAAAGGAGGAGGGCGGGGACTAATATAAAACCCAGGAGCTTACATGACACAACTAATGTTTGCATAGATATACATTTAGACATATAAGTCTCACCAGTTGATGGTACAGGAGGCGTGGATGGGGTAACCAAAGCCGAAGTAAACAGCTAACAGCACAACAAACACCAGGACAATTATCACCACAGTGGCAATGGAACAACACTTACAGGTGCAGCATCTGAAACAAACAAATACAGCTGCAAGCACTAGTACTGTAACAATAGTATCTAACGTTACATTCTCATCATAACATAGTTCGGAGTGGAAGACATGCCATGTGCTGAATGCAGACTCATACTCAAAGTGAACACGTAGGAGCTCGTGTAACGTTACATGTGTTGCACGTAACGTTAATGTTAACATTATTAAACGTTACAGGTACCTACCTGCAACACTTGCTACATCTTCTAGCCTCACTTACATCACATCCCTCGCTGCCAGGCAGCCCTTCGAATGACTTATTCCTAAACATTGCCTATATAGGTAAATAAAGCGTTCTATGGCATCCAATGATGTTTGCAAAAGGTGATCATAACAAAGAGCTAGCCAGCCGTTGCAAAATACAGAAGGGTCATAAGTCACAATGCATAGCACTTCCGCAACACGAGCATCCCCTTGCGGTATTATCTATAATGCAGTCGTTGTAATGCTACTATGTCGGGCATTCTTCATAATCTCCAAGCAGATTTAACGATGGTATAGGACAGTGTCAAAAGCCGAGCAAGCAGTGTCCATTAGCTGGTGGCAATCGGTGTTTCTTTCAGATGATGATGATGATGTTTTTTTCAGTTGGGATTCCAACTTATTTCTTGGTGTCATTTCAAATTTGGTTGCTAACGTTATATGCATTCCCAAGGCAGGGCAAACACAACAAATACAAAAGGGTGATTGCTAAACATCACATCAATTGGTTTTTGGTGCCTGTCTTTGTAAGATTTAAATACCTCGGTTTTGTGTATGTAACATTGTTTGTTATATATTCCAAAAAATCCCAAATGTGTTTGATGATATTTTGATGAGTTTCTTTATCGCCCTCGTGCCTTGCCATGATGAACAGACAAAAGTGAGAAGAGATGCATAGACATCACGTAGATAACGTGCGTTTGTGCAATTGATCATCGATACGATCATTGTAATGGGATGAAGTAGAGTTCAGAAATAGAACCCATACACGTGGGTCAGCTGCATGCTTCCCATGGCCTTGGCGCGCGATATAAAGCGTCCTATTCGGAACGGCTATACACACACCACGTACATAAAGTCTGAATAGACCTGGCGACAATGATGTGGAAGCTCTTCATTTTTGTCGCTGTGCTCAGCACATGGCCGACATCCTCACAAGGTTAGTGCATTGTCATTATTGGAAATGTCGCGTCGAGCGACACAAATACGACACGAGACTTCAAAAGCTTTAAACTGACATTCTATTTATATGCACTGTTTATCGTTTGTACAACTTGGTGTGCGGTAGCTAACCTGCAACCAAATTTTCCAAGCTCTTAAGATAATACTCGTCTTCTGGAGGGAAAGACAATTACCATAGGCCAACCGGTACGTGAAGATGTTGGTCACATGCTGATAATAAGAATTTCTGTAATAAGAATTTCTGTAACGTTAGATGTTGTGATCTTGTCGCACAGATCGCACAAGATCCATCAACTTTACGCTTATTGACTTGCTTTATTTTCAATTTTCACAAGGCGAAAAAGAGTATCTCGACTCTGTCGACGGTTGGGACTTTTTTAAGGTTCCTGCAACAGGGCCGATGACCAATGCCAATGTCAAGGCCACGTGTGAGTCCGAGGGGTTGTGGCACCCGTGCTACTACACCGGCCAGGGGACGTGTAACGGCGTGTGGGCATCTGAATGCATCAAATATGACGGCTCTACTAGCGGCAGCTGTCGTACCTTGAGCGTTCTCTCCAACGTGCTGTGTGGGACTGCTGATCCGCACCTGTGTAAGGATCTTGATGACACCTTTGTGTACCAGCCCGGCTCACAAAGCGCGTACGGGGTTGACTACGACACGGGCCACTGGGGCATGGAAGGCGCCAACCACACCGACAAGTACGCTCTGTGTGCGGGTAAGTTTTGTACTTCTTGTTGTTGTTCATCACCGTTTAAGATATCTCAAGACTGGTCTGTATGCGTGGTGTGATGTGGAATGGTACCGGTCTGACCCTCTTCGTACTGGCAGTTTTCCTTTTATGCCTGAAGTGTACACATGTTCTTGCGTCTTTAGTCCATAAAACAATGTCAAAGTTCAAGTCTATCTCTTCAAGATGTTTATTGTCAAACTGTCTGTTGCCCGCCGACAGCACGCTTTTTCTGATCTGATGATCAGGGAGTGTGAGGTGGAGAATATGGACAGTCTTTATCGCTTTTGGGATTGAGCCGACGATGTAGGATGACTGGCTGTCTGTCTGTCTATTAACTTTCGTTTTTATCAATGTCCTTAGGTTTCTGCTAAAGCCAATACATACCGTAGTCTGTACGTATGATCCATACCAATACCATTCCTGATGGTTACATGCAGTTATGTCATATGTAATTAACATACAGAAATGTTGTTGTTTTTTCATTAAAAGGCCAGCACGAGTACGTGACTTCCTGGGACGGGCTGACCTTTTACAAAGTTCGTGTGAACGGGGCGATGACCAATGCCAACGTGAAGACCACTTGCGAACTGGCGGGGATGGGCCACACCTGCTGGTACACAGGTCTGGGTACATGTACGAGTTCGTCTTACTGGTCATCCGACTGTGTCAGCTTCAGTCAGCCTGGCACCAGCTGTCAATGGACTCTGAGCTTTTTCTCCTTTCAACTGTGCGGCACCACAACCGCGTACCGCTGTGATGCTCTCATCAACACGTATGTGAAATATCCCATCGGTTCATATGATAGCGCCTACGGCGTGGTAGCGAACAACTACGATCCTGCTGGATACCATGTAAATGACCAGTACGCATTGTGTGCAGGTGAGTTTCAACCATTTATTTCCCAATGACCAGATCAACGACCCTACACTAGCTATTTGTAAACAACATTTCAGATTCGTCTTAATAATTAGTGATATTCTCGAATCCACACAAAATAGTTTAGCTGATTAATATTATAAACGTTGTTTTGCTTCTTATGTGCTCTGCATCCTATACCCCCATCCAACACTAACCCAGATCAGCATGTGGCCATTTCGCATCCTACCTGTTTAACGTGTCGAAAAATTCAATTTGTCAGCCCGGCAGTGCGAGATCTCCCCATGTGTCCATGGTACCTGTGAGCACGGAGTGAAGAACTACACCTGTCTGTGTGACGCTGGTTGGAGTGGAGTTCACTGTGATACATGTGAGTGAACAGTCTTTACCGACTTAAAATGAGATGAATGATACTAGAAAGTTACCATGCAATGCCGAGCGCCCAACGCTATCAAATATAAGCTTCGATTTATAGGGAGCTGCGAGGTATACCTTCATTTCCTGGGTATCAATAATCAACGATTGGACACGATCATCAATCGCAAGTGGTAAGCTGGTGTGTTAGGCCAGCTTAAGGGCAGTTACACCAGATACAGATAAAGACACGATTTGCGCAACAGTATATGACATCAGCTTTTTTATGATAAGGATAGCGTCAGCCGTGTCCATATCTTTGGTTTCTGACAATACATGCAAAATGTACAACTGAGCCGACTTGTCTACCTCTTTGTTACCCCTTTGTAGTGATTGACAGCTGTGACAGTAATCCCTGCCTGTCCGGAGGAACCTGTGTGGATGAGGAGGACGGTTACAGCTGCACCTGTCCTCCACAAACAACGGGAAACAACTGTGAAACAGGTAGTGTATTTTTCTTAACATGATGACACCCAGTAGTATCATAGCACTCCTTTGTATTAGAAATATTCTGAATGGCATCTTTATATTAATAATTGTAATTGTTTGAGATGAATTGTGGCACAATTTGATATCCAGAAACGTGATTGTTATAAATAATGTAGGGAGATAACATAACCTTTAGACATGTTTAGAATATATTATATATTCGTCTCCTTCCATTGTAGTGCATTATACCGACAAATGCTACTGGATCTCTGACGACCGACTGCCTAACGAGGAAGCCTCCATGGCGTGTGGGAACATGGAGGGTAATCTGGCAAAAGTCAACGAACCTGCCGACCATCAAGTGCTCGCTAGCTACCTGGACGACGGGCGGAACGTTTCATTTTGGACGTCAAACAAAATTTCACCGATGTCGATGTGCGCATGTAGCGATGGCTCACCTCTCTCCGCTATTGGTAGGTCGGTTCACATTTCTCATAGAATATTAACTTTTCTCATGAAATCGCAAAACCCACAAATTCGTTTCCCTCTGCTTCCGAAAAAGAAGTCAAACCCAACCTATTTAGAAATAGCCAACACTAGTATTAGAGTAGAATATTGTTCATAACTGTCCATTGTCACTTGTATGTCTACTATGTTCATACCATGTACTTGCAATTAGCCCTCGGGCACGAACTTGCAAATAAAATTCTATATTAACGTTAGATGTTCCCGGTTAGTAATGGGAATCAATTCATACATGTATCTAGAGCATATATATACCTTAGTGTATCTATAGTCGGAGAAGACCTCACTAAAGCCCATGTTCTTTCGTTGTGTCTGTCAACAAAGTTACCTGTTACATCCTCGTATGAACTATGTATTTCAGGTGCGTCATCCTGGATGTATTCAGCTGCAAGCTTGGACATGTGCGTGTTACTCGACAGTGACCTGGGCTACACGGGAACCTACCAGCCATGTGCGGAGGAACACAACTACGTCTGTCAGTCAGGTACGTCTGATCAACTTTGGTTCACTTCCAGAAATAGACAAATGATGGGTTTGAGGAAAACATTTACACCTCTTCCATTGACAGTGTACTGTAATGATGTCAAGATACGAAAAGTCAGAGCAAATATGTTAGGACGCATTTTACGAATAATCGCCGCTGCTAAATGTATATTCCATTCTTCTTTAGAGGCTTTGACATGCAACATAAACGAGTGTCAGAACGGGGGGAACTGCTCCTCTTGTTTTGGTGATACCACTGTCTTCTGCGACTGTCCTCAAGGATTCACTGGTACCTTCTGTGAGATGAGTGAGTTTTTTCTAAGTTATCCAGGGGTGTGTTTAGATTTTGCGTTGCATGTAGCTTAAAACAAAAACAAAATGCTTAATTTTGATCAAGATTTTTACTTTATCATAGATCAAAGCATTCGCTAGGGTACGTTTACAATTTCTGTGTTACTCTCAGCCGACTGGTGCGATCCTAACCCCTGCCCACTTGACTGGAAATGCGTGAGCGAAGATGGTGGGATCCACTGTGCTGGTGAGTTTCCTATGCTCAAGGTTCGCCGTTGTGTGTAAGACTGGTGACATACGGCAGAATGTTTGTTGTATGAACCTCCTTGACTCAATCAAAACTTTCCGTTTCTTCAGCATGACTATTTGTCAAAGAAAAAGTGACAGCCTTTGCAGTTTGGTGCCATGTGTATTTGTAAAAAAAAAGAGTAAAATGAGTTTTGTTTTTCCTTACTATACAGTACCAACGGAAATGAGAGCAGTTCGTTCCAGTTTCTGCACCGCGTCCTCATGCGGCCCCGGCTGGACATGTGAAGAGGAAGGCTCTGCTGGCTACTCCTGCACCCGTGGCTAATATTCAGTCAAAACTCACACCATTATATTCTCCTCCTTGCAGTATCTACAGAATTATCTATTATATCAGATTTGCTAGAGAAGAAATAAAACAAGTTGCTGCAAACCTACTGTTGGAAATGTCATTCTTACGAACATGAGTAAGACTAATATCAATATAATATTGGCATGCAATTGACAGGATCTTGTGTTGTTGTGATATCAAATAGGAAAAAATTGTGATAAAATTTATTCGCCCATATCATGTAAATATATGTCCGATACACGTTTGAGGGATCTAGAAAGACAAGGAAATTGATTGTTACGTCACAAAAAATCGTTTTCTACTGAAGTATTTTTAAGAAAGGTATAATAAGTTGCAGAACGTATGCAATGAACATGTTGTTACGCTATAGTTTCTTCCAGATCACTTCAGTGTCACTGACGAAAACTAGTGGATGCTAGTTGAAACGTCTGACCGTTTTCAAAACCATATCCAGTTGCTTGAGTAACTACTTTTTGGCGTATCTTATAACCTGGATGTCCAACCTACATCGACGTAACGAACATGGTGTATGTGTATTTATGGAAATACGCTAAAACTTTCATTTTCTATTTCTTTTCCTTCTCAGTCCATCTTTACTAGCTATGTCTAGTTATAAATCATATTCGCTAAACAGAAATAGTAGGCGGAAGAGGCATTGTTCTCCATTCGCCATTGAAGGAGAATTATATATCCCATGAAAACGTATCACTGTACTGCTCAATGTCACGTTTTGGGCTACATCTCTCGGTAACGTTTCGTTTGATGTAACACCATCGTTCATTCAATACGGAGTCAAAGGACACGTGTCATCGCGATTCTATTTGATTTTCTGAAGTCAGTTTCAGACAGTGCCGTGTGTGTACGTGTGACAAATGTGTAAATTGGCTTCGAGTCGCAAGGTCACGAGAATTTACTCAGCTGATTAGCCAAATGGTATCTTTTTCCCGTAGCTGCAGGTGAAAAACAGGAAAGGAGGAGACCTCTCTGAGCTCCGGCGGCAGATGAAAGGTGCCGTGCCCGGTTACACTGGGGACAACGAAGTGTCAGTGGTACTGTTATTGACTGTAATAAGCTCTTACATGATAAGCTCTTCTGTGGCCTTTTCAACTGATGATCATATCACTAACCTCCTTGAGATGATGTACCATTCTTTCACCTCAGATGAGTTTCTGATGGCACGTGGTGGTTTTAACGAAAGTGACGGAGAAGATGAAAGTGACTACTAAGTATCGCGTACCTAAAGCTAAATGTTGCCTGGCTTTATAAGCAACGTCGAATGTGTAGAGAACGCCTAAAAGATGACTAGATGTCACTCAGACCAAAATAACTCAAGCTCGACACATTCCTATCTTATCGCGGGCTTCAGAGATGAAAGCGGAGTTTAGACAGTCCGTAGCAGTGCTGCAGCTGATAAGAAGTTACTGAATGACCAATGTAATCCGGTAGGACGGATGGAAGTACGTGACCTCTGGCTGAAGGTTCGACACATATCGATAGTTATCATGCGCTTCAAATACTCTTCCTGCCTACGTGCTTGTCCTTGGCATATTAACTTCTCGTTTAAATTTTGCTGATAAATTAAAGCTTAAGACTACAGAACTGTCAAATCTTTATAGAAGTTCATGTCAATAGCTATATATAGACACATGTGCCAAAATTTAAGATAATGGGTTAATCACAACTTGTATTTGCGTGCATAGTTTTTCTTAAAAATGGTAGTGGTATGGCGCAATGTAGAATCATCGCATCAAAGCTTAAAACTCTCCATTTCATACTGGCAATTACCTCGAGCAATGTTGTCTGTATGCAGTACCAGATTTACACAAGTGCCCAAAATGTTGTTGCACACATTTCATCCATTGTGATTCAGATACATGTAGGTACAAGTTGTTGCTAGTATTCCGAGATGCACACAATTCTTGATGATTTACCTCCTCAAAGTTGCGGGTGGAGTGACATACGTAAAACATAGTTCGAATAAGGTGATGCAAAAAAGTTTTTTTTGCATTACTGGCGCATCCACGTCTTGTAATTAGCCAGCGAAAGTGTATATCACCCCATAAGGGGCGGTATAGCCCCGTCGTGTGTAAGCACGTCGACCGATGATGATGAAATAAAAACACTATTGTTACATGGACGGGCGGGGGTGACCAAGACCTTCAGCTGCACACTGACACAGCACTTCGTCACACGCACATGACAGGTGGTTGCATAAAAAATAGAGCGTTCGAGAATTAGCACACAACTCTTATCCTTTCCTTTAAGTTTCACTAATCAATTGTCCAAATGGCCGAGTCATCAGTACAATGTCGGTCCACAAAAATAGCCGCCATCCCTGTTGGTCATATGTGCGGTTCCCATGGCCCTGGGAGACAGAATAAACAAATACAGCAGACGAAACCTCGCCCATATCATAGAGTCTGCCATCAGCTCGACAGACAGCAAGAATGTCAAAACTCTTCGCTTTTATAGCGGCTTTCGCCGCGTGGACAGCCTCTTCCACAGGTGAGTGTACTGCATTAGATAAACTAGAGATCAAATAGACGAGAAAGATACAAACTTACATGCTGTTGATTTTACCATAGTCTGAGGAAGCAAGACCAATGGGTCTTAAGGTAATCAATATAAAACTGCCACCGCTGTAACTAAGAAGTGTGCATGGATTTAATATGAGCCGATATCAGAACCGTTGTCAACTTAACGAGTCCAAAGATCTTGCTCCATGAAAAACAACAATGTAATAGTGCTGTACAAGGCTTAACAGCAATCGGTTTTAATGATTTGATGATGTGACATGACGGGAATACAGTTTATGATTATTAGCGGATAGAAATCTACTGTAATGATGTATATGATGGTTAATTTGTCATGGTGAAGCCATGGTATACTAACCTTTTTCATTCCCTGTGTAAATATTAATCTTTCAGTTGGTTTTCTATCCCAAAAGGCCAGCAAGAGTATCTAAGCACTATCGGGGAATGGAATTTTTACAAAGTGCCCACTGTCGGCTCCATGACGAATGCCAACGTCAAGGCGACCTGTGAAGCGGCGGGGATGTGGAACCCCTGCTCCTCCACAGGCTACGGGGCGTGCAGTCACGGTAGGACGGACTGTGTCGCGTTTGACGGCGGCAGCGCGAGCTGTCGTACCCTGAACGTGATCTCAGACCGGCTCTGCGGAACCGTCGAAGCCCATACCTGTGAACCACTGGACGACACCTTCGTGTACTACCCCGGGTGGCGGAGTGACGACAGCGCCTTTGGACTTGACTACGACACTGGCCACTGGGGCATGACTGGGGCAGACTACACCGACAAGTACTCGTTGTGTGCAAGTAAGGATGACATGTCTGGTTCTTTTTACATACGCGGAACAGGCACACACAATGTCACGACTTTGGGCTCCTAAATCAAGTCTGGCAATGTTTAATCCCGATATCTATGTAAAACATTATTTACATCAGAATTGTTGCCAGTTGATCATTTTGATTAAGATTTATTTGTTTAACTGCAATTGGTGTTAAATGATACACCATGAAAAGTGGTGGTTTATCATTGACCCATATGAATACACATCATGATATTTATAGTTTCATACACGATGCATTGACGCTGTTCACTTCATTAATGTTATGTATGTAGAATTTAGAAACGCCCCAACTCCACAGAATGAGATACAAACGGTCGGGAAAGAAATACATTTACGTGTATTTTCAAATTGACAGGTTACTTAACATGAACAATGAAAACTTTCACCAAGGGTCTTTTGCTACCCTCGACTCTAATTAACAAATCATATTTTGCATTACTTTCTCTATGGAATCTGTGAACATAGCTCTCATTCAACAAGCTTGCCGCATTGATCTGGTACAGTCACTGGCATATATAGTATAAAGCCGAAATGATACACTACATGTAACATGAGCTCTGAAATTCTAAATCTTTGTTTTATAAGGTCACCAAGAGTTCCTGACTACCTGGGATGGATGGTCCTTTTTTAGAATCCGTGCGTTGGGTTCGATGTCGAATGCCAACATCCAGGCGACGTGTGAGCGTGCGGGGATGAGCTACCCCTGCTGGTACACAGGTCATGGCTCGTGTGGTTCCTCCAGTTCTTATTGGAGGTCTAACTGCATCAAGTTCGACCATGCCGGTGTCAACTGTCAGACTTCAAGATTCCTCTCCAATCAGCTTTGTGGATCTACAACAGATTATTATTGTCAGCCCCTTAACTACACATTTGTGTACTACCCTGCCCATTCCTACAGTCACGGAATCAGCTATGGATCTTCAAGCTCGCTGACTGGAACAAGCTACAACGACATGTACGCATTGTGTGCTGGTAAGCGTCAGAATCTACTAACGTTCAGAGCTGTCATACCTTGGACACTTCGTGAACATTTCCCAGTAGCTTTTACCTCCTTAAAAAAAATTAACGGTTCTTGGTGGAAGTCAATGTGCAGATATTGGCACATCGACGCACCAAATCCGTAGTGTGTTTTTGGCACACGGTTAGACAGATTGGTCGAACAGGCTCGATGGGCGTCACTCCACCGTAAGGGAAAGTCGTGTAAAGTGCCTTTCCCAGGGGCACAACGTCGGGGCATGGTGGGAATCGAACTGTGGGAATCGAACTAGGAACCTTTCGATTCCGAGCCGAACGCTCAACCAGTTACGTCACGCCAACGCCTTAACTTTTTGAAAAGTAAGTCAAAGAACAAAGATGAGCAATCCTTGGGATATCAACAACGTCTTCAACGCATGAGTATTCTGATGGTGACCAATGTACTGTTTGTAAATTACGACATTCGTGTTATTGGTTATAGATTGTTTATCCTACGACTTCTGCAGTTTACCTGCGAAGTGATACCACTACGCATGGAGCGCAAGTAGCTAACAAAAAAATCATATGAAAGCCACAACAAATTCTTAGCTGTCACCAATGTTCTTGTCGTTCATTTATTACAGCCAGGCAGTGCCAGATCTCCCCATGTCTCCATGGGACCTGTGTACACGGACTGAAGAACTTCACCTGTCTGTGTGACGACGACTGGACCGGAGAACACTGTGATAAAGGTCAGATACATTTAGAAATGAATGACACGTTACGTTGTGATTCCACATAAATGTAGCAGGTACAGAGGATTGCATGGAAATTGACCAGGTTTTGCCTGTGGGATATCATTTCATAAAACGTTCACCATGTTTTCGTTTTTATGATAGGATTCTAGAGGCATTTCAGCATAGATGTATTTGATTTTGATTGCGAGTTACATGTAAGCTGAACTTTATCTATTTCTTAACTTGTTTCTCTACACATCTGTAGTGATTGACAGCTGTGCAAGCAATCCCTGTATGTCTGGCGGGACGTGCACGGATGAGGTGGGCGGGTACAGCTGTGACTGTCATCTTCACACGACGGGGAAGAACTGTGAAACAGGTTAGGTTGATGTGCCTTCACCTTCTTCTAGTCTCATCCTCAGCTGAGGGTCTGGTGCCATGGACTTGGAAGCTTATTTGATGTAAATGTGTATATCCTTTACTGAAACAACAGTTTCCCTACGAATCACACAATACTATGTGTTGCTATTGTTAGTATCATCTCATATCGCTTACAGATCTCTGACATATACCCGTATTATGAAAAGACCTGTAGAAGTCTATTACCCACATGATGTCAAAATGTCAATTTACAGTTTGCAAAATTGACCAACCAGGTTTTGCAAGATGAATTGGGCGAATACCGTTTGCGCAGTCTAGAAGGAACTGACAGTCACATCCTTCCACCATACCCTCCATTTGTCATTGTATATGGAGAATCCTAATAAATAAATCCTAAGCTATCGTTAAAGTTTTACTTAACAAGTGCTACACTGGCTTTATTTTCTCATTGTTCCTTGCAGTCTTGCACATCGACAAGTGCTACCACTTCTCCAACGACAGTCTGCCCTACCAGGAGGCCTCTGCTGTCTGTAACAGCATAGGTGGTTATCTGGCTGACATCAAGGACAGCGGTGATCAGCAGCTGCTCGCCAGCTACATACAGCTGGGACATGACGTCTCCACATGGACCTCCACCAGCACCGGCGTCTCTCCGCTCGGGCTGTGTGACTGTGGGGATAACAGCCCTCTGTCTGGTAACCACTTATTCATATTTACCAATCACCCATTTCTCTTCTGAGTAACTTCCCGTCTTTTTGTAAAGACAATCATGGGAAAATGACAAGAGCAAAACGTGTGGCCCAATAGATAGTTAGATAACCCTTCTTGCGAAAAGGTTGTATTACACTTTGCACCGTGGAGAAGACTGAATGTTTGCATTGTGTTTAGGTGACATGTTTCAGTTAGATTGACACAAATGACTCAATGCTAGAGAACGTTCTATTTGATCCTTTTTCAGCGACGGCTCCATGGATGCAGAAGACTGACAACATTGACATCTGTGTGCTGCTGGACAGCTCCGTGGGCTACATGGGAACCTACCAGCCATGCAAGGAGGAACACCAGTACGTCTGCGAATCTAGTGAGTTCATACTGAATTCCGCTGAGGAGTTTCCAATTTGTAGTGAGCAGATTTTCAATATTTACTGACCATCGTCTCAATGACACACTGTTGTATAGACTTGCCATACTCCTGGAGTTGAGTGGCTGCCCATCACAACAATGAAAGCCATCCGATCAAACACAATACAGGGTATGAAGTTTCAGGAAGAAGTTTCTTTGTGTACCATAACAGGAAGTCATGTCTCTATCTTCGCCTTTTTCCCAGATGTGACGTCGTGTCAGCAGAACGTGTGTCAGAATGGCGGAATCTGCAGTTCGTGTTTTGACGATTCCACTATCATCTGTACCTGTCTACAAGGGTACACAGGGGCCCACTGTGAAACAGGTAGATCTGCTCTTAACTTAAGTTTATCTTGCTGGGTTTCATAGTCGTAGTCTTTTTGTCATATAACCAGACCTAACGTACAAACATACATGTACACATATATTACAATGGTGTGCGTCAGGAACAGAAACACCTACATTATATGACGTATTTTATCTGAACCATTCTAATCCAATCCATCCGTTAGACATAATCAAACGAAATCATTTATACAAAAATTTAAGAATACAAGTACAGTGTATGTTTTTGTATAACTGTTTCTTATTCTGTATATTCCAGTCAACCTGTGTGACCCCAATCCCTGTCCGTTTGACTGGACCTGCGAGAGCCAAGAGGATGGGATCTTCTGTGCAGGTAGGGTGCCTATAGTCACTCACTCGATGTTTTGCTTATCTTTTTTGTATGTAGAAATGTCATTCATGAGTAGAATGGCTCATTCTATCGATTACATGGAGCAATTAAATAATGTTTTTAGATAAAGCTAGGGTGTGTTGTTGATGTTCCACATCCATGTAACATTATCAATATTGCGCCGAATAAGGGCACAAAGATTTTGCATATAGTTTGCTTCAATATTACAAGATTGCGAAGATAAATTTATGAAAAAGTTTAAAGTCAACTTATGGAATAGGCAGGAAAGATTCCGTTCGTATTTTACAGTACCGTCTGCGGCCAAGGCCATCAGCTCCGGCTTCTGCACGGCGTCATCCTGCGGTCCCGGCTGGAACTGCAGGGAGGAAGGCTCGACTGGGTACTCGTGCATCCGTGGCTGATAGTACCGCCGCAAGTCATTCCCACTTGGATACCCTTCACCTCCAGTGGATCATTTATTGCTATATCCTACGAAAATCGTTGAAAAATTATGTGTTGGTGAAAAGGAAAAAAGCTGACATAAACATTGAATTTGTTGTCCAATTCTTGTTTTATTATTGGAGAAACCATATGGAGTGGGGCTCGTCTTCGATACATGTTACTTTAAGTTGTTACGAGTAAATCGATTTCAGAATCGTTCACATCCTGCCAGGCCTTCTCTGACATACTTTATTCGGCATTTGAACATTTTCATTCATGATAGTTGATACTGGACCATGTTTGACTAGGGCACCACAAACTAGTGGCGCCCTTGTGCTTTGCGTTGCGAAGGGGCTGTGGACGAAGTAAAGGATAAAGCAGAAAACCTATAACGTCAATGTTAGTAACAGCAGAAATATTACTGACAACATGTGTGACAACGCAAAGCTGTAAAATTGACATTAGAAGTAATCATACTACATTTCTCACAGTAATCCACTCTAAAATGTTCAATCTTTATTTGTAGCAATGCCGAATTATCAACTGAAGGACACTCTTTGCAATTCCCAATCGATACAGGGTCACCAATATTCTCTGTGCGGGTTATCGAACGTTGGCTATCATAGTGAATCAACAGACACATATATATTAATACTCTCGAAGTGCCGCGCATAAAGGCAGCCCTCTTTGACCTACACCAATCCGGAGTCAGGAGGAGTCTTTCATCTCATGACCTGCGACAAAACAATCATGCCCTTACCTGTTGGGCAGCTGTGGAACTCCCATGGGTCATCGGCATGGCGCAATTACTTAAGGTTAAGAAAGATCCCAGAGACACACCTAGCACATAAAGTGGTACGGTGGGATCTCAACATCAAAGATGGAGAAACTATCGTTGTTTATTGCTTGTATCAGTGTCTGGCCGGCCTTGTCACAAGGTGAGTACAAATTAAAGGTGCTTTCTCCGAAAAAATGTACAGCCATCGATCATGGCCACTTTGTGCGCAACCATCGACAGCATTGTATAACCGCTCCTTCGCATCAACTACCTGCATTTACCACTCTAAGACGATTAGAACTTGCAGAAAGGTAATTCATATGAAGGAATATACCTGGAATGACAGTTGATGGAGATAATTTGATAAAAGTCGGCTCTTCGGTAGTTTGAATTAAGATACAATCGCATTAAAGTAGAATTTGCTGATAGTCACCTGAAAAGCAAAAGTTCATATTCTGTTTGTGAAGCACCAATCGCAGTTTCCTTACACACTGGTGTAGCAAGCGCAAGGAAATTATTCACAATACTTACAACAAGACGTTAAACATGAACCACAGGAGAGATTCTGTTTATCCTCATGCACAAGGCCAGCAGTATGTGGTCAGTCAAGGCGGATGGGCTTTCTATAAAGTTCTTGTTACTGGCGCGATGACCAATACCAACGTCAAGGCCACGTGCGAGGGGGCTGGGATGAGCTTCCCCTGCTACTACTCCGATGATCAGTGCCAGTCAGGCGTCCACTGGACGGACGACTGCATCAGTTACACCGCCGTGGAAGGGGAGTGCCGCACCCCGTTCGTTCTCGCTAACGCGCTGTGTGGAGCCTCCCCTAACCACGGAGCCAGCTGCCGGCCCCTGGATGACATCTTCGTGTACTACCCGTACCGTGCCTATGGGGACAGCGCGTGGGGAACTGACTACGACACCACCACGTATGGTCTGAACGGGGAAGATTTCAACAATAAGTTCGCCCTATGTGCCGGTAGGTTACTGTGCAGCGGTTTTGCCTCTATCTACAAATCTTAGTTCTATATTCTAGTCTATAGTCTTATTTGTCACTCTTATATATTCGTTTTTGACAATTATACAGCTTAGTTGTTGTTGTTAATGATGTTGTTGCTGTTACAAATCACCGCGATGAAAGGGCACATGTACGAGTATCTGCCAGGACTGGAACATTGGAGATAACCCCGTCTCTACATTGGACGGATTGTATGACCACTGTGCCCTTTAGATGTCCCTGTTAGAACGCAGGTGTAGTTTCCCATGGTCCGCTTGGTCATGGTGTGCCTGTGCCTTTTTCTCTCTCCAGAATTCGATTCTTACTGGCTGATGTTGACAAATGCTGATGTTACCCATACACTCGTAAATGACTACAGAAAAGCAAACTCGTGTGTTCTTGAAATGTCGCGTTGCCATGTTGACACACGATTCTTGGAGAAAAAAAACGTCAATAACCCTTTAGGAATTATGCAAGAAGATCTTGACTGGCATATCCGAAAAGACTATGAAGGTTTCATCACATTTCCGGTGTTTCTCGACAGATTATGACAGCTGTGCGAGCAGTCCTTGCCACTCTGGGGGGACGTGCGAGGATCGTCTGTACGGCTACAGTTGTTACTACAGCGACGGTGGCCAATATCAGAATGAAACATGTGAGAAGCTACTTTACACTACTGTATGTGAAGTAGTTAGTTAGTTAGTTAGTTAGTTAGTTAGTGTGTGTGTGTGTGTGTGTGTGTGTGTGTGTGTGTGTGTGTGTGTGTGTGTGTGTGTGTGTGTGTGCGTGTGTGCGTGTGCGTGCGTGCTTGCGTGCATGCCACGATAAACGTTAACGTTACAAGTTAGAATGCTAGAATTTGTCATTTTTGCTCCCATTTCATGAAATGATCTCTAACGGGGAATTGTATCTGAACGTTTTCACAGTCACTGTATGCGAACCGGATCCTTGTCAAAATGGCGGGAGCTGCCACGTGCACAACCAAGGCCAGATCATCCACTGTACCTGTGCTGCCGGCTTTCTGGGGGAATTCTGTGAAAACAGTGTTGTCTGTAAGTGACACTGTTGTCTTTCCAAAATTCCGTTGGTTATGTCTTGTTTGACATCAATTCTCATCGATATCTATGTCCGATCTTCTGTTATTACAAAGAAGTCTTCTTTTTGGTACTTAAAACAAATTCAGACGTTCAGAATCATAACAATTTGTATTTTTCCTGAAATGCTGTCCTGAGTGAGCAGTGACATTTTTCTTCTCCCTAGTTGACGACCCCTGTGATCCGAACCCCTGTCCGTTTAACTGGCCCTGCACCGTCTACGGGATATCATCTCATTGTAGCGGTAAGAATCATCAATTTTAAGAACGAGTTTCGATACAATGTTGTACTAATATTCAGATGTGCAAGGACACGACAATGTCACTGAATCTTCCGCTCATGGTGGAACAATCCCCAGTACGTACATTTCTTGACAGCGTAATCGGGCAAGTTTACATTATGCAGCCATTTATTTCTTCAGCTTTCTAATGAGTGTCTCCTCATACGTTTGGCCCTACTTTCCACTCAGCACACTCACGATACAAAGATGTTTTGTAATTGCTTGGACAAGATCAAATCTAGACACCTTTGTTTTGTATCTTGTTAACATTACCAAGACACGTGGTATTGGGAATGATTTGAAAACAACATTCGAATCAAATTACGCAGTAATGAATTGTACCAGCGACCCGACCTTGAATAAGATGTCCTTTCCCTTTGTTAATGTATTTCTGCAGTGCCTATTGTGCATAGAAAGAGCTCCTACTGCAGTGATTTCCCTTGCGGTTCTGGTTGGAACTGTAGGGAAGAAGGCCCAACCGGCTTTTCGTGCATCCGTGGCTGATCGGTCGACGGAGGATATCCAGGCGACGCAGGTTTCGGGCGGTTTTCTGTGTCCTTCTAGAGGCTCTTTCCGTGACTACACAAGCCAGTTCAACTGGAAAAGACATCGCCCTTTAGCTACGTCCTCTCCCAGTACACAAGAAATAAAACATGCAAATGACAATCAACCATGGCCATTTTCCTGACTTGATGCACTGTGTCAATAAAGGTTGAAAAATGTTGGTAAATCAACTATCATAATTCCATCAGGAGCCAATACCGCCTCATAGAAAAGTCTTTGCTATAAAGGCCTTCTCAAGACTGTCTTGGACACCTTGACACATGAAGTGTATGTACCCGAGGATTCGACTTATCGGTGCACACACCAGTTCTTCCGCGACAGGGCTAGAGAGCGCGGGTAGGCTGAGAGACTGACGATTTGTTGGTGAATGGGGTGATCATGGTGGCCTGACGTGATAGCCAGGCCAGGTGGCCAGGCCTGGCCAAGTAGCCAGCCAAGCCGTTTCATCATAGCGGGCGGGTCTGGCTTGTCTTTAATAGACGCAATCTTATCTGTGTGGAATGGTGATGAATCAGATAGGTTATACTTAGGCAGAATCGTGGGAAGATCTAGAAACATTGTATGAATTTCATGGTTGATAGGACCCACGTGAGCGACACAGAATGATGTGAGGACGCGCGATTGTCTCATGTTCGCAAAATAGGGGCGCTTCGTCTGGACAAACCTCAGCTCTGGACAAAACTTGTATAGTTTCCCCCAAATTAAGGACGTTATATAACCAACAGAAGTGTATGTACGTAACATTCATTACGTTTCTCCCCAAATCAAGGACAATATATTACACCAAAATGTAACGTGTGTGGTGTTTAATTCCGGAAACAATTACATGCTGCGAGCTAGTGACGTTAACCGCATACTGATACGAACAGGCCTTTATCACATTTATTCTCCAGAAGAAGAATTCTGGTTCTCTCTATGGAGAATAAATGTGATAAAGGGGTTGCTATCACATTTATTCTCCAGAAGAAGAATTCAGGTCTCTCTATGGAGAATAAATGTGATAAAGGGGTTGCTATCACATTTATTCTCCAGAAGAAGAATTCAGGTCTCTCTATGGAGAATAAATGTGATAAAGGGGTTGCTATCACATTTATTCTCCAGAAGAAGAATTCAGGTCTCTCTATGGAGAATAAATGTGATAAAGGGGTTGCTATCACATTTATTCTCCAGAAGAAGGTTTCAGGATCTCTGTATGGAGAATAAATGTGATAAAGGGATTGCTATCACATTTATTCTCCAGAAGAAGAATTCTGGTTCTCTCTATGGAGAATAAATGTGATAAAGGGGTTGCTATCACATTTATTCTCCAGAAGAAGAATTCAGGTCTCTCTATGGAGAATAAATGTGATAAAGGGGTTGCTATCACATTTATTCTCCAGAAGAAGGTTTCAGGATCTCTGTATGGAGAATAAATGTGATAAAGGGATTGCTATCACATTTATTCTCCAGAAGAAGAATTCTGGTTCTCTCTATGGAGAATAAATGTGATAAAGGGGTTGCTATCACATTTATTCTCCAGAAGAAGAATTCAGGTCTCTCTATGGAGAATAAATGTGATAAAGGGGTTGCTATCACATTTATTCTCCAGAAGAAGAATTCAGGTCTCTCTATGGAGAATAAATGTGATAAAGGGGTTGCTATCACATTTATTCTCCAGAAGAAGAATTCAGGTCTCTGTATGGAGAATAAATGTGATAAAGGGGTTGCTATCACATTTATTCTCCAGAAGAAGAATTCAGGTCTCTCTATGGAGAATAAATGTGATAAAGGGGTTGCTATCACATTTATTCTCCAGAAGAAGAATTCTGGGTGTCTCTATGGAGAATAAATGTGATAAAGTGGTTGCTATCACATTTATTCTCCAGAAGAAGAATTCAGGTCTCTCTATGGAGAATAAATGTGATAAAGGGGTTGCTATCACATTTATTCTCCAGAAGAAGAATTCAGGTCTCTCTATGGAGAATAAATGTGATAAAGGGGTTGCTATCACATTTATTCTCCAGAAGAAGAATGAAAATCCTTGTTGGCGAAAAAATGAGACAAAGGTTTTACTCATCACTATCACATATTTTGTAATTATCAAGCTTTTCATGAGAAATACTTTTTTGAGCTAAAAGAATGAGATAAATAGCTAACTCTGATTGTCCTATACACGACCCATATTTCCTATTTGATATATGTCTACGCCGAACAGTGTTTGGTCTATTATTCCATTAATTAGAATATTAAGTTGTGCCAAAAGCCATTTCCATGTTTATCTATAAGTAGACATGTTTCCAACTAAAAGTCTTTTTTTTTCTAACATATTTAACTTTGACACTATTATTTGTGGAAAGATGAATCACATATAAACTTCACCTCAGGGAGTGAAATGTTGTTGATTTAAGCTTGTCAACATGCCTGTACATGTGTGTGTGACATCTGCGTGTGTGTCTGTGTGTCTATATATACATATATGTGTACATGTGTGTGTGTGCGTGTGTGTGTTTGTGTGTGTGTGTGCGTGTGTGTGTTTGTGTGTGCGTATGTGTGTGTGTGTGTGTGTGTGTGTGTGCGCGCGTGCGCGTGTGTGTGTGTGTGTGTGTTATGGTTTACGCAGAAACGGGTCGTACAAGTTGCAGACAGAACGCGAAAACAGTTATTTAATTATCTGTTCACCTTCTGAAGGAGTATTGTGGTTGGTCATGTCCGTTGGTTCGCAGCTGTAAGCCACGATCGCTTTACTTTATTCGTATGTAGTTTGGCATGTCATCTGCTAGTAAGTGCGAAATGATCCACTTTTTTTTACACCGTAGCAGTTTAATGTAACGTCGATGTAGGTTAGACATCCAGGTAATAAGATACGCCAAAAATAGTTACTCAAGCAACTGGATATGGTTTTGAAACGGTCAGACGTTTCGGAAAGAATCCACTTTCCTTCGTCAGTGACACTGAAGTGATCTGCAAGAAACAGGTCTTTTATACTCTAACTATGAATGAAGACAATTTCAGATGTCCAATAGGAAAGGTTGTAAGACAATTCAGACTGAAGACAATTTGGATTCCAAAGAAAACAAAGCTAAGCCAAAGTCAAGCTGAAGACAATTTGAACTTTTAGCTCCTGTAACTAAAACAACAGGAGCTAATTGACTCATTTGCATTAACTGTGTCTTAGCCTTGATATCCTTTGAAATCCAAATTGTCTTCAGCTTGACTTTGGCTTAGCTTTGTTTTCTTTGGAATCCAAATTGTCTTCACACACTCTTCAGTCTGAATTGTCTTACAACCTTTCCTATTGGACATCTGAAATTGTCTTCATTCATAGTTAGAGTATAAAAGACCTGTTTCTTGCAGATCACTTCAGTGTCACTGACGAAGGAAAGTGGATTCTTTCCGAAACGTCTGACCGTTTCAAAACCATATCCAGTTGCTTGAGTAACTATTTTTGGCGTAGTTTAATGTAACTATTATGCAAATTAAACCTAATTCGCATGATAATAAAATACTATGATTTCGTAAGTTAAGTTGAACATTATTAGATATAAATCATGCAAATCGTAACCTGTGTCATGCGGACCCTTGTTTTGTTTTTTACGCACTGTTATCTTTGAAACATATGAAATGTAAATACTAAGGCAGAGAAAACATGATCCTTTAATCAATGATGTACGGATGTTTACTCAATGTTACAGATTGGTCTCAACTCTTTATCACCGGCAGCTACTTTGTCTGATAATCGATACGGTAACCTTGATAAGACCCTCTGAAACACATTGCCAATATGTATATCGTTTAGACAGTCTATACAAAGAGACAACAGACAGGGAATGGTTTTCACGACTGCTGCATTTTATTTGATAAAGCAAGAAAAGGCGAAAGGGGTTAAGGGATGCCCTTTTTCGACGGATTTGAATTAGATGATTCAGCATCTTTGTGGAGAGCAACTTGTTTGTCGCCTGGGACAAATCAGTCGCTTCGGCAGTGGCTCATGGTCACTCCTCAGCCACTGATGCAGAAGTACCCAGCCGGGCCATCTTCAACACAGGTCCAGCCCGGGACGCAGGAGGACTCGATGCAGAAGCCAAAACGGGCCGATTTCGTTCCACTCGGTGCTGTAATATAAAAGGCATCTTATAATATTGTCTGTTCAGATAGGATAAATCCTGGTACATTATCCTTATGCATATGTATGTAACAAAATTGGAAGCAAATCAGCAGCAGACCAAGAGGACATAAACAAATTAAAGTTTATGTTCTTTGGTGCTATTTGGTCATCGATATTTCCAGTCTATAGCCATTTCTAATACATATGAATACTGTATTGGAAACCACACACATTATAGTTTGTGTGTCTTTGACGTTGGCGATGAGGTGAATATATTTGTATCAGTTACATATATGCAATTATAATCGCCTACGTAGAGAAAAAAGTCTTGAGTGGGTAAGAACCAAAAAAGTTGTACCTGTACAATGGAGCCCGTCAGGTTCGTTCTCACAGGGCCAGTCAAACGGACAGGGGTTCGGGTCACAATGATTGACTGGAATGAATTGAGACATTGTAAGTCATTCCCAAACGCCTGTAACAACATTCAATATTGGTTGCATGGGTTGGATAGGGTTATAACGCAAACTCAAAAGCCAACGTCCAACATAAATGATTTCTTTTTCAACGTCGCAAGATAATGTTTCTCCACATCTGTAGGTTTATGAATCGATAAACCAGTTACTTATTTGGTGTTGTCAAGTATAGAATACTGGCCTACTTCCTATTAAATAAATCAAAAGATGTAATATTAACTTCGTCTGAATACGGATACAAGTTAAGTTTTGTAGAAATCGCAGTGTTGTAACTGACTAGAAAACCGCTATGAAATGATCAGAAATGCATCCAACATAGCTTTTCAGTGATGAAAGGATGTTCCCTTTTGATACTTGCATATCAGGTAAAATATAGCCTTGATACTGTTGACAGCATGGTGGCGGCAGTGTTGGGGCACTGTGGGGGCATCTTGCCACTTCCATTATTTCATAACTTTAAAAAAAAAACGTCGCGCTTGCAACCTCTGCGTTATCGAACCCCGCTACATTCAGCCGTCACCAGAGCGGGCTGCCTAGGCCGACCAAATTTAATGAATTGCTTCATTGTCAATAGATACAAATATAATGCAAATATAGAGCAACTTAAAGAGTAAACCCATTCGTTGCACGAGCGTGATAAATTGATGGACTATGACAGCCTTCGCTGAGATTACAGGTTTACCTGTCTCACAGAAGGTTCCGGTGTAACCTTGGGGACAGGTGCAGAAGGCAGTGGAATCGTCAAAACACGAGGAGCATTTTCCTCCATTCTGGCATACATTTGATTGACATGTCCAAACGTCTGAAAAAAGAAATGATATGAAACAAAATAAAACACGTTAGTTTACAGACAAATTCATGTCTTTTGGCAAAAATAAGGTATACGTATGTGGGAATGGTCAAAATGGCAGGTGAAGCAGGTGAAGGACGAGAAGAAGAAACAAAAGGTAAAGCAGATACTGAATTTACCTTTTTCTAATGGAGTGACAGATAATGAAATCTAAAATGCTGTTACTTAATCCTACAAGTACCTACAGTATATTTGTTTTATTGATCTATCCTGTAGAAGACATCAAGTCAACTCACTAGTTTCGCAGACGTATTGGTGTAGCTGGTTGCATGACTGGTAGGTCCCCATGTAGCCCACGGAGCTGTCCAGCAGCACACAGATGTCAAAGTAAGCGTCGCTGTTCTGGTACATCCAAGAGGTGGCTTTAAAACACCGAATATTGGTCAGAAATAACATTGGTTATTTTCTCCATGCTAACTATATGTAGCAATACCAAAAATGATGAATACTATCAACAAAACTTAGTACAGCCAGGGCCGCCTGCCTTTGGCTAGCCCTGCTGACAAAGACAATTACAAATACAAAGACAAACTAGAAAGGCCGACATTTGCTTGAGAGCAAATACAGCATATTTCAGCCATCTCCCTCCCCATGCAACAATAGACTATTTCAAAATCACCCATTTGAAAAATCACTTTTACTAATGGCGGTTTAACCCAAAAATGAATCTTACAAAATTCCCCCGTTCAACTTCAAGAATGGACTCCAGTGCACCCTATGTGAATTTGCACAATAGACCAGTCCAGAAATACTCCCACTGAAACCTTGGCCTTTTGAATAAGAAACCAAATCCAAAATTGAATTCAGCAAAAAAGGTCCCAGTGCATGAAAAGGTATAATAGACCAGTCTAAAAACACTTCCACTAAAAATTGAATTTTGAATCATCACCACCCGTCCAAACTGAATTTGAAAAAATCCCCCTTCCGTGTGCAAAAAATGGATTCTTCCATGTAAAGTAGAGCAGTCCAAAAATACATCCGCTAAAATAGGACTTTGACATAATCACTGAAGTCCCAAAAATGGATTTAAAAAAAAGCCAATAGATTTTTAAAAAATCCCCCCTCCATGCAAGAATGGACTCTTCCAGCACACCCATTTAAAATTGCAAATTAGACCAGTCCAAAATAACCCTGCTGAAAGACTTTGACAAACTAGAAGTCACCAAAGTCCAAAATATGAATTTAAAAAAATCCCCCCTCCGTGCGAGAATAGACTCTTCCAGCACACCTTCTGTAAAACTGCAAAATAGACCTGTCCAAAAATACACCCACTGAAAGACTTCACCAGTCCGAGGATGAATTTTAAAAAAAATGAACCCCTCCGTGTAAGAATGGACTCTTCCAGATAACACCGGACTCGCTGATTGGCTGTCACCCTCCCCCCCCCCTCTTTAGGATATAGATTCAGGCTAAGTGATTGGTTACCTATCTAATTAGATTAAATAGACATATATGCCAGAAGGTGCAATCTGCAGCTGGGGTCAACGACCTTAAGGTCATTGACCCCTGTGGCTATTGGAAAAAAAATCCCCAAATCTATCATTTTGACGTAGTCTATGAACAAAATTATACCTGTGTCCTTTGAATGAATATCTGGTG
>NC_049982.1:11430863-11461508 GCF_000003815.2 Branchiostoma floridae
CATGAAAAGGTATAATAGAGCAGTCTAAAGCACTTCCACTTAAAATTGAATTTGGAATCATCACCACCCGTCCAAACTGAATTTGAAAAAATCCCCCTTCCGTGGTGCAAAAAATGGATTCTTCCATGTAAAGTAGAGCAGTCCAAAAATACATCCGCTAAAATAGGACTTTGACATAATCACTGAAGTCCCAAAAATGGATTTAAAAAAAAGCCAATAGATTTTTAAAAAATCCCCCCTCCATGCAAGAATGGACTCTTCCAGCACACCCATTTAAAATTGCAAATTAGACCAGTCCAAAATAACCCTGCTGAAAGACTTTGACAAACTAGAAGTCACCAAAGTCCAAAATATGAATTTAAAAAAATCCCCCCTCCGTGCGAGAATAGACTCTTCCAGCACACCTTCTGTAAAACTGCAAAATAGACCTGTCCAAAAATACACCCACTGAAAGACTTCACCAGTCCGAGGATGAATTTTAAAAAAAATGAACCCCTCCGTGTAAGAATGGACTCTTCCAGATAACACCGGACTCGCTGATTGGCTGTCACCCTCCCCCCCCCCCCTCTTTAGGATATAGATTCAGGCTAAGTGATTGGTTACCTATCTAATTAGATTAAATAGACATATATGCCAGAAGGTGCAATCTGCAGCTGGGGTCAACGACCTTAAGGTCATTGACCCCTGTGGCTATTGGAAAAAAAATCCCCAAATCTATCATTTTGACGTAGTCTATGACAAAAATTATACATGTGTCATTTGAATGAATATCTGGTGCACCATTTTACCAAAATTTAGGTCATTTGGTTTTAAAACCAGAGCACAAGAGCCAAAAGTGTACTTTTTGGTCATAAAATGGCCAAATAATCGTAAAATTAAGCATTTTGTTGTACTGTATGCCTCAACTGTTAATGAATCCATGTGCGCATATGTCTAGGGCACTCCTATACTAAATTTCAGGTCATCCGGTTCTAAAACCAAGGTACAGGAGCCAAAAGTGTCCTTTTTTGGTCAAAAAATGACCAAAAAATCGCAAAAATAAGCATTTCGTTATACTGTACACCAAAAGTGGTATTGAATTTGTATGGGGGAATTATCAAAGCACATCTGTGACAAATTTCAGCTCATTCGGTTATAATACCAGGGTACAGGGGGCCCAAATATACAGTTTTGGTCTTAAGATGACCAAAAAACCTTAATAAAATCATTTTAAAGGTAGATATGAAAAAAATGAAAAAAACGTCTGGGGATATTGACCCACTCTACCCTTGTGTCAAATTTCAAGTCAATCGGTTCAGGAACAACGGAGATACCGTGTTCCGAAGATTTGACAGGAGAAAGAAAGAAAGAAGAAAGAAAGAAACATTACGAATACAATATATTTCACCATACCTATGGTATGGCTGAAATATAATGAAGTTAATGTGCTATAACTGTTACGTTAATATTGCAGTTACTTACGCAACTGGATATGATTTAGAAAAAAATGGAAATAAGGCTCCCTTGGAAATCAGTCTGCTAGACTGAAGGGACCACCATATAAGATCAATAAATTAATAAATCAATATCCAGTTGCTTGAGTGACTGCTATTTGACATCTTATCACCGGGATCTCGAACCTTCATCGACCTAAATGGAATTGATGTCTTGACATGACTAGAGTAGCAATCAATAAGTATATTCTATGTTCATTAAGATATTGAACCCATCCACACGTTTCTTGTTTTAAAAGTATCCCAGGACAACTGTACCAGATAGGGTAGATCCGTCCTCGACGCCACAAGATAATGGTGAAATCCTGTTGCCGATCCAAAACGACGCCTCACGCCCGGGATTCATGGAGTTAGCCAACACCTGCTGCTGTGCAGTTTCTTGGACGTTCGCTAAGTGGCCCGACATTCTATCACATGCGCCAGAGGCCTCCCTCTTCGACAGGCTGTCGTTCGAGAACCAATAACACCTGTCGTTGTAGAAAACTACAGGCAAAGAATAATAATCACTTGATTCACAACAGTTGATATATCAAGTATCTGTTATAAAAGAATCTGGTCCACTATAACATTTGTCAGAATTCACAAAGTTAGTCTAGTATTGAAAGAAGAGTGAAGTACGGATGAAAGTGCATGTACTACCTGTTTCACAATTCTTTCCTGTTGTCTTTGGAGGGCAGATACAGTTGTAGCCGTTCTCTTCATCCGTGCACGTCCCTCCGGACATACAAGGACTGCTCGCACAGCTGTCAATCACTGCAAGAAACCAACGGATAGAAAAAAGACGTTATTTTGCTTTGCTTTAGCATTTTCTTTTGTCCTTTCTGTCAATCTTATTTTTTTTTGTTTTAGCATTATCAGAATAATCGATAGTACCTGTTTCACAGTTAGCTCCAGTCATCCTGGGAGGACAGGTACAACTGTAGCCGTTCTCCTCATCTTGGCACGTCCCCCCTGACATACACGGACTACTCGCACAACCGTCAATCACTACAGAAAAACAAAGGAGTCAAGGATACAGGTCATCATTAGAAACTATTTCCATTGCAAACTTATTACTTAACAATATTATTTTTTCAGCATATGCATGGTATGTCTTGGTATTACAAAGCAACATTTGTGGCGGTCCCTGTCCGCAGCATTTTCATGTTGTAGTACACAATGTAAAGATTCAAAATGCCAGATGTGTAATAATTGCAAGCCACCATACGTTCATCACAGTTAACGCCTGTCCAACCATCGTCACACCAACAGACGGAGTTGCCTGAGTACTGGGCACAGTAGCCATGGACGCACGGGGAACTCCTGCATTGTGTGGCTGGAAAATTTAAGAGACAAACATCGTGAAATTGCGTCAATGACGAAATTATCGTTTTCAGTTGTGTTCATTCTATGTGGAAAGCCTTTAAAGATACGTCAGGTTTCTATTCTTGTTCTTTTGAATTGTTGTATTTAACTAGTAACGTTACATGAAGTACGCAAACACATACGTACATACGAATCGTACTTTTCAAAATAATAAGTTATTTACATGTACACTGAATAGTACTCCGGTAGCACATGCGGTTTACTTTGCTTTACTTTATTTAATGAGCCAACAATACATAACTTAAACACCAACTACCTAGTGGGCATGTCCAAAGAAATGTCGATTTTGGATGTTTAAGACTAAAAAAGTCGCAGCTACTCACTTTTGCGAATCAAATACAGTGGTGCTCAGTTTCATAATTATCTTCGCCAACAAAATTATGTTTTCAGTTGTGCCAAAGCAGCTTTGTTGTGGGTGTGTATGTAGGTCAAGAGTATAACTCGAGATGCTGTTGATGGATCTTCATGATATTTGGCACTTCAGTAGCGGTTGAGTAAAGAAAGATGGAAAATGGTTCACCTGGCGTTTCCCGTCGGTAAGGCAACGGACTGTGCATGTTTGTTTGTTTGTTTGTGGACAACGTAACTCGAGAACCTGTTAATGGTTCTGCATGATATTTGTTGGAGGCATATGAGGTGAGAAAATGGTGGATAGGGGTGTAAGTTGGGCCTCCTAGCGGATTGTTTTGAACTGCAGTGGGCGTTTTATCATTATCTTTGGAAGAGATTAATGGAACGGGCTCATACATTTGCATCGTTTCTAGCCGAAAGGTACTTAAGATAATAACCAACATAGAGATATGTGTTAAATTGTAATCAGCGGCTAATTAACGTTAATAGAAGTAAACAAGGTTTTCTATAATTCTGTTAGACTATATGTATCTCATTTTGACCTATATCTAAGGAAACATATGTTTCTTACATGTAGAGCCCAACCCTCTTTGAATACATCATTCAGCGTACTATTTTGTTTTCACCAGCAAAGTGGGTGATGGCCATCCGGTGTATAAGAATTTTGAGTAGTTTTGTATGTGTGAATACGATTCAGACTACTGATGCACTTTTTGACCATGGTACTTCAGAGGGTGTTTTATCTTTTATGTTTTAAGTAAACTTGGATGGATTGCGATGATTTTAAGGTGTTAGATAGTTCTTGTGCTCTGGAAGAAGTTACATTCGTTTGGGCTCCTTAGCGGCTAGTTTTGGAATTGCAGGGGCATTTCTGTCAAAACCTTCCGAGGAGGATAACTCAAGAAAGGAATAATGGATTGTCATGATGTTTGGTATGTAGGTAGCTTAGTCAACATTTGATTTTGGAACTGCAGGGGCATTTTTGTCAATACATTTCAATGAGGATAACTGAAGGAACGACAGATCGCCATCATTTCAGGCATGCAGGTAGCTTAGGCAAAGATGTACGTAGTTGCTGTGGCTTTAGCAGATACTGATTATGTACTTACTAAATAATGTTAACATGAACATCACCATTCATGGATTATGCAAATGTGAAAGAAATTTTGATCATTTTTCTTTAAATTCTCTTTGGAAGTATGAATATATAAGTATGGACTCTTGTTTTTGTATGTTTTCTTTGATAAAACATAATCTAGTATCTACAAACAGATGTAGCAGTCGGGTTTGTTTTGAGCGTATTTGGCAATATTTACGTTTTACCGGAGGTGCTCGCTTTTTACGACTGGCACATGCCTGTCTGGTAATTGTAAAAAGTGAGCACCTCGAGTAAAATGTATCCAGAAAACACTATCTTAATGGGCTTAGAAATTAAAGAACAAGTCATTTATTGTATTCATATTGAGTGTTCATGTTTTTATTTTCCTTTTCTTTTTGTATATGTTTATGGCAGATAAGTAAATACCCTCTTACCTGCACAAAGGGTGTACTTGTCGTATTTGAAAATTCCGGACTCCTTATTGCTACCATCGCTCTCGTTCCCGTAGTTTACCCCATAGCTGTATGTTTCGGAAGGGTAGTACAAAAATGTGTCGTCCATGGCGAGGCAGGTTTTGGCCTCGGTGGTTCCGCACAGGTTGAAAGAGAAGACATTTGTTGTCCAACAATTGACACCTGCATTGTCGAATCTGATACAGTTGGAGTTCCAGTAATTACTATTAGTACACCCTCCATCACCTGTGTACCAACACGGAAGGCTCATTCCCGCATGCTGACAGGTGTGCTCAACGTAGGAGTTAAGCATCGATCCTGCAACACGAACCTTGAAAAATATCCATCCGTCCCAGGTCATCAGGTACTTTTGTTGGACTTGGAAAGAAAAACAAACAGTTTAGGTAGATGAATGCACTAGACGTAGGTATTCATCGATTCTATTGATTAATACTCAAGTTTTTATCATTAGACTAGAAAGGTCGGTATTTGCTTAGGAGCAAATTCAGCTATTTTCACTCCGCTCTCCCCCTTTATGCAAACATGGACTGTTCCAAAATTGAATTTGAAAAAATAAATCCCATGTGAGAATGACCCGGAACTACGGTGCTACTATACTACTAGTAGTACTGTACGGTAACCAAACTTTTATCTCTCGATTACAACACGCACACAGCATGCTAGTGTTTCACACATTTACAAAGAAGGCACCGTTTTACTTAAAAAAAAGTTTTTATTTCACAAACGGAAATTGTGTTGTATTTTTTCTACAGATGTAACACGTTACCCTAAACGTTGGTATTACGTACCTACAGCAGACAATAGCGTGGTTATAATTAAAATTTTCCTGCTTATAATTTACACAAGGCAAGGGCAGTTACTGCACTCATTCAAGGTTGTCACAAGCATTACTAATCTTCATACAAGCAGACCTCTCCAAACAAACTTCACTACACTTTTAACTCTTTACCAAGCTATGCTTATTAGCCGTTTTTAGCGAAGTGTATTTTTTGAAAAATCAAATTGGATATCATGGCTGCACTGCAATGACATTATTAGTACAAATACATATGAAGTTATGCACATTGTATTCAGACAAAAAGGATCACATTCTGTTTTTATACTTAGAGTTAATCAGCTAATACATTATATTGATGAACAAAGATATTTAGCCACGAAGTCTGTTTCATATATTTAAATGTTTCGTATGCTTTTTGTCTAAAAAGGATGTAGCCATTGCATTACGTCTGTTATAACCTTTAAGTCCCATTTATTTTCCACATAAACTAATCAGTTTATGATTATTTAATTGTCACTTAGTTTGATAGTTACAATATTGTCCCAAATAGCCTAATCATACATAAAGCTGGTGTTTCTGTCACAGTTTCATTATGTATGTGGGAACACTTTTTGCACTTGACTTTGCTATCCTCTCCTTGGGGTCTGTTGGTGCCACCTTTGTAGCCAGTTGACTATTGTGTTCTCTGACAGGCCAGACTTCGTGGAATTAGTTCCAGGAACCGGTCAATAATGAATTTAGCACTGTCAAATTGACACTTTCTATCAAGGCACAACCCCACCTGTCTGTAAAACAGTCCTGATGGTGTATCCTCTTCCCCCAGTAGAAAATAGGATAGAATAAAATAATTAGTATTTCCTTTGTGTAATTTCATGTACTGCCACCCAGACTAAAAGGAAGATCCTTTTTGTTTGTTGGTTGGTTAGAAAAAAAGCAACACTTGATTACATATATTCTTGTAAAACCGACATGAAAGGACAATTCACAACATAGTGTAACGTTAGTACTAGTAGATTTGCCCCTGAAAATCTGTGCTATTATATACTATTGAAAAGAACTACTGTACACTTTTCACAGATAATACAATAATAGTACTGTCTCAGTCACTGCAAAGCGCAACAATATTCCGTGCGTGTGCCTCCTACTCCGCCACTTACCGCGGCATTCTGCACACCTAGTATCGCTTAACCCGACACTCTAAACGTGGGTAAATCAAACAAAAACTACACAATAACGACGACAAGTTCCCCAAATTTGTTACTGCGATTGTGTATTGTTGCCAATTTTAAGATAATTATAAAAACTACAATTTTTCACTTAGGCCATGTTGATTTGATTATATGGATGACATCCCCGCTCGCACCAATTTTCGGCCATTTCCAAAAAAAAAAAAGTTTTGGACCACATAGTAAATTGTGCAAAGCAGCTGTAAAATGAATACAAATATTCCGTAGATTGAAAAAAAGTATCAGAAAATCGATAACTGATGCCATAGAATGCCAAAATAAATCTCAAAAGTCAAAGAATAAGATGTGAAAGGACAGAAAGAAAAAAAAGTAGTTTTGGTAGGGGTTTGTACATGTACCAGTAAATTCAGGATTCAGGTCCAGAGGATCATTTTCAAGTCCAGATCTGAACCTAGACCTGATTGTCTGTGGAAACTTGAGAACTGATAATAATTAAAACAATGGTAATTGGTCAATTTTGCTGCAAAGGTGGATCATTGGACTACCACTGGCATTTTAAAATCCCATCTTCATGTAATAAAGGCTAACTGTCTCTGTACCTTTGCCTGTAGAAACTTGGTACAAGTGACTATAACCTCTACTCACTTCGCTTTTGTTGTCTTTTTGGCCCGGTAAGACCCGAAACGCCCGCCGACATAGTGTGTCCATTTTGCAATTGGCGAACCCTGTTCGTCTGATTTTTTTTCAGGTCTGTTTATTTCAGATTGGTTCAAGAAGAAAAAAAATGTTTTGCACCCGTATGATGTACTGGTCGCAACATCTAACTGTTGGTATACCATACTATGTGTTTGTAGTCCTATGTTCAACCTTCCTGGCCACATTGATTTCATACTAAAGCCAACTTTTTTTTTTGGCCAAACTTTTTTTTTATTCGCTCGCTCGCATCAATTTTGGAGTTCCCAGAGGATGTCATCCATATAATCAAATCAACATGGCCTTACGTTTAACGGACTTCTTCCCGGCGACATATATGTACTCCCAGCCGCTAAGTTGAAAGACCCTTCCTTATTGACTTTACCCGAGCTGAAAAATCAAGTCATCGCTTCCGCTAAGTGTCGGGCACATATTGGTTCCCCCTAAATTCAATTAGCCACGATGAACAGCTGCAGGTGAACCGCTTACGTCATGTGCGGAAACTCCATAACCATATATGGTGCAACGGACGCACGCGGAACGTGACCATATATGGTGACACGCGCGAAACCCGGGAAGTCGGTAAAATATACGTAGATACCCCGCCAAATTGGCGTCTAAATCATCTTTAAGTGATTTTGTGCCAAAAATGATAACGGGGTCCTTTTAGTAAATATCTCATGCTCTATCATACCAAATTTCGGATCCCTTGGGCTTGATACCTGGGCACGGCAGGCACAATTATACAGTTCAGTCAGAACACCACCTAAAACATCCATAAAATCATTTCAAAGGTATCTATCAAAAAAACAGAAAAAAAACCGGTCTGGGTATTGGCCCACTCTACCTTTGTGCCAAATTTCAGGTCATTCGGTGCAGGAACGACGGAGAGGAATCACTTTAACGATCGCGACAGGAGAAAGAAAGAAGAAAGAAGAAACAATATGAAAACAATATTTTCACTCCCTAGCGTACCTACGGTAATAAATAAATAAAATTTTCACTTCACCATATCATAGGTATGGTAAGGAGTGAAAATATTTTTCTTCTTTCTTCTTCTTCTCCTGTCGCGATCTTTGTATGGATTCCTCTCCGTCGCTCCTGCGCCGAATGACCTGAAATTCGGCACAATGATGGTAGAGTGGGCCAATAACGACCCGCTTTTTTTAGATGCCTTTAAAATGATTTTATATAAGTTTTTAGGTCATTTTCAGACCAAACACCTAAATTTTTGCCTCCCGTGCCCAGGTATTAAGTCCAAGGGACCCGACATTTGGTATGATAGTGCATAAGATATTTACTAAAAGGACTCCTTATTCTTTTGGGCTAAAAATAGCTTTAAAATGATATGGCGGGGTTTCTATGTCTATTATCAACCCCCGTCGCAGTTGCAGCGTTTCACCATATATGGTAAATGACCGTCTGGACGTTGCCCTCGCTAACGTATGTGGGTCAGCTGTAGCTGTGCATCATCGCTGACCAGACCCTCTGGTCGACAGACTTATCATTAACTTATAGTTTTGTCACGTTTACGCGCGTTCGCAGCTGTATTTGTATGTTCCCGTTGTCTGAATTCTATGTGGTTTGGCAGGTCCTTTGTACTGATGTTGACGATGATGCACGTGAATTTTTTTTGCGGCAGGTGGTTTTATTATGGATTTTATAAAAATAACACCCCTACAATTTGTTCGTCTTGCGGTGTTTTGGTCCAGATCCTCTGTATGTGGGTCATGGTGTCATTGGAATTTGTCAAGCAGATGCGTGGTGTTACCTGATCGTCAAAGTTATTCGCGTTCGCATCTGCATCTGTATGTTCCCGTTGTCGCATACGTACGTTGTTTGGCAGGTCATCTGCACTGAGTTTGACGATGATGCACGTTGTTTGTTTTTTGCGGCTGCTGGTTTTATTATGGATTTTATAAAAATATCACCCCTACAATTTGTTCGTCTTGCGGTGTTTTGGTCCAGGGCCGCTTTGTTTGAGCCTTGCCATGATGAAATATTGCAAGCAGATGCGTGGTTTTATATGACCGTCAAAGTTATTCGCGTTCGCATCTGTATTTGCATGTTCCCGTTGTCGCATACGTACGTTGTTTGGCAGGTCATTTGTACTGAGGTTGACGATGATGCACGTTTTTTTTTTCGCGGCTGATGGTTTTATTATGGATGTATAAAAATATCACCCCTACTATTTGTTCGTCTTGCGGTGTTTTGGTCCAGGGCCGCTTTGTTTGAGCCTTGCCATGATTAAATATTGCAAGCAGATGCGTGGTTTTGTATGATCGTCAAAGTTATTGGCGTTCGCATCTGTATTTGCATGTTCCCGTTGTCGCATACGTTCGTTGTTTGGCAGGTCATCCGTACTGAGGTTGACAATGATGCACGTTGTTTTTTTTCACGGGTGCTGGTTTTATTATGGATGTATAAAAATATCACCCCTACAATTTGTTGGTCTTGCGGTGTTTTGGCCAGCTGAGGTTGACGATGATGCACGTTGTTTTTTTTCGCGGCTGCTGGTTTTATTTTGGATGTATAAAAATATCACCCCTACAAGTTGTTCGTCTTGCGGTGTTTTGGTTCAGGGCCGCTTTGTTTGAGCCTTGCCATGATGAAATATTGCAAGCAAATGCGTGGTTTTATATGATCGTCAAAGTTATTCGCGTTCGCTACTGTATCTGTATGTTCCCGTTGTCGCATACGTACGTTGTTTGTTAGGTCATTTGTACTGAGGTTGACGACGATGGCCTCTATTTCGCGGCTGCTGGTTTTATTATAGATGTATAAAAATATCACCCCTACAATTTGTTCGTCTTGCGGTCTTTTGGCCAGCTGTGATCAGCTGCGACCAGCTGCGACCAGCTGGTCATGATATGTTTATAACTAAGTAGCTGCGGGCCAATCGCCATTTACGGTTTAAAGGAACATGGTTGGTAATTACTTTTATTATGATAATGCTGTCTTCATATATACTTGTACTTTCAGTCTCTTCTCCAATCTCCTTTACAGCGCGACTGTGAGTCGACCTTTCGGTCTTTTGTGTGAAGCGGAATTCCGTGTGCTGTTCAATATTACTGTTTGGCTGTCACTGCTGTTGATGGTACGTAACTGATTTTTCCTGCACTATACTGTTTTCCCCTTGCTCCGGCATTGTGCTTTTCGTATTTAGATTCGGATGAATTGCGTAGTTGGTAGTCATATGCTTTTATCGTTAGAGCGTGTAAAGTCGTTGGAAAGGTGCCGCAACATCTTACAATTCGCGTTGCTCAATAGGTATTGTTTGCTCTCTACGTTTTAATGGGGACGTGGATGTGCGTTCTCATAGATCCACCAATTAGATTGGAGGAGACACGTAATGTGGTGTTAGCATCGATCATTGTGTGCACTTGACACCGTATGTTTAGTGAATATTCACAACTGGATATCCGTAAACCTTTGTCATGTTCAGGACCGGGAGAGTAGCGAACAGTAATAGAACGCTAAACCTGGATTAACATGATACAATTCAGAGTCGTCTCGTGGTGTATTGGCCCAATTCAGCGTTATTTAGGCTTAGCGGTATTTCACTAGTTGATGATGTTCAAAAGCGTAACATGTTGATCATGTACAAATGAAGACATAAATACATTAAAAACGAGATCAATACAAGCATCAGATGTCAATTATCCACAAAACGCACTACATGTTTACACAACAAACAAAGCCGTTGACCAACGTTAACACAAATAACAATATGCTAAAACAACTAGGAACAACAGTATACAACATCAAATGTCGTGACTAGGGCTGGGTACCGGTACAGAAAATTCAGGTCCAGGTCCGGTTCAGGTCCAGAGGATCAGGTCCAGGTCCGGACCTGAACCTGGACCTGATTCAGTATGACTCATACCAATTGTCCATTTCACTACAAAGAAATCTGTTTGGCGGAGTATTAGACTTACACTGGAGTTTTAAAATCCTACAACGCTAACTGCACCTGACGATTGACTGTAAACCTTGGTAGAAATTACTATAAACTCTACTCTACTTCACTCTTGTCATTTTCTTCCAACTGCAAGCGCCAAAACGTGTGAATGCCTGATCAAATAATATGTTAATTTTCTAATCGGTCCAACATCCGGTCCACCTAATTTTTTCAGGTCCGGTTTTTCTGGACCGGTCCAATAAGAAAAACCGGTTTTGTACCGGTACGCTGTACCGATACCCAGCCCTAGTCGTGACCATTGCAAGGACAACCCAGCCAGCGACATCAACCTTGCACCATCCACAAAACCTTCAAACACCGGTGGCCTAAGGTATGAAGTAAATGTAGCCAAACACGCAAAAGTTATGATAACTGTCAACTTAGACGTTACAGACGGATTAACCAACGGAACAACAGGCATAGTACAGGAGATCATAACAAAGCAAAACAACCCACATGTCATCCTAATCAAATTTGATGACCAAAGGGTGGGAAGGAAGGCCATAGCAAACTCAGAATATAAGGACATGTATCCAAACACGGTTCCAATCTATCGTCATGACGCAACCTTCCCAGTCAAAAAGGGAAAAACGCACCTACAGATCACACGCACGGCCTTCCCGATTACGCTTTGCTGGGCATCCACGATTCACAAAACACAAGGAAGAACACTTAGCCAGATTGTAGTCAGCATGTCCGATAAACCAAAATATATGCCGGGCCAAGCATACGTTGCATTCAGTAGGGTCAAGAGACTGCAAGACTTGTACATTCTAGACTTCGACCCAAAACATATCAAATGCAGCCAAGACGTCATTGCAGAAAGGGAACGCTTACAAAGCCAAACAATTCCTATGCATATCACAGAACAACCACAACCAACAGACAACGTACTGACATTTTTGAACATAAGGTCCTATAACAAACATATAGAGGACGCTAAAGCAACGCCAATCCTAACAAATTCTTCTATCATATGCCTAGCCGAAACATTCCTATCACCAACATACACCATAACGAACCACAACAATATTGCACCACATCTATCAAATATCGTACGGCACGAACGCACACAAAGCGGCCCTACTACAAAGGGTGGACTACTGATAATGACAAGACATCCAATGACACGAAACACCAACACACCGACATTAAAAACGCTAGAATACATGTCGGTGTTGATAAAAATAAACACCACCACAATTCAAGTATACTTAGTCTACTGTCCACCACCTGTTAACATCAAGGAACTAGCAACAGACATACAAGCTATGTTGAAAGGCAACAAAGGCGACACACCTACCATCATTTGCGGAGACTTTAACGTAGACTTGCTCAAATGCAACAAGAACAATCAATTATTGCAAGAAATGGCAAAATATGGTTTCACGCAAGTCGTCAAAACTGCCACCACGGACTACACATCATTACTAGACCACATATACGTAAACAAAGGAATCAATGCAACAACCACCGTATCAGATTGTTATATTTCAGCCATACCATAGGTATGGTGAAATATATTGTATTCGTAATGTTTCTTTCTTTCTTTCTTTCTCCTGTCAAATCTTCAAATCGAATCAACTCCGCCATTTTTTAACCGATTGACTTGAAATTTGGCACAAAGGTAGAGTAAGCCAATACCCCCAGGTGTTTTTTTCATTTTTTCATATCTGCCTTTAAAATGATTTTATTGAGGTTTTTGTAAATTTTTATGTATATTTCGGGCTCCTGTACCCTGGTATTACAGCCGAATGACATGAAATTTGGTACAGAGGTGCCTTGATCATATGGTCACCTAGATTCAATAACAGTTTTGGCATACGGTACAATTAAATGCTTAATTTTGGCCATTTTTTTTACCAAAAAAGGACATTTTTGGCTCCTGTAGCCTCGTTTTACAACCAAATGATCTGAAATTTGGTATAAAAGTGCCCTTCAATTATGTGCACATAAATTCAATAAAAGTTTTCCCATACGATACAACAAAATGCTTAATTTTGCGATTTTTGGCCATTTTTTGACCAAAAAAGGACATTTTTGGCTCCTGTAGCCTCGTTTTACAACCAAATGATCTGAAATTTGGTCTAAAAGTGCCCTTCAATTATGTGCACATAAATTTAGTAAAAGTTTTCCCATACGGTACAACAAAATACTTAATTTTGCGATTTTTGGCCATTTTTTTTACCAAAAAAGGACATTTTTGGCTCCTGTAGCCTCGTTTTACAACCATATGATCTGAAATTTGGTATAAAAGTGCCCTTCAATTATGTGCACATAAATTCAATAAAAGTTTTCCCATACGGTACAAGAAAATGCTTAATTTTGCGATTTTATGGCCATCTTTTGACAAAATTTGGACATTTTTGGCTCCTGTTCCCTCGATTTACAACCTAATGACCCGTAAATTAAGACTTGTGCTGGAGGCAACCATAGTCCCCGACCCTCCTGATGAGGGTGGGACTAGGTGAGGTGAGGTGAGGACCCGTAAATTGGTAAAGGGGTGCTCTAGATATCTATTCAAATGACCCATGTATAATTTTTCGCATGGACCACTTTAAAATGATATATTTGGGATTTTTTTGGTCATTTTCCAATGGCCAAAGGGGTCAACGACCTCAAGGCCTATTGTTGCATGAGGGAGATGGCTGAAATATGCTGTATTTGCTCTCAAGCAAATGTCGGCCTTTCTAGTTACTATTCAGACCATGACATCATACAAGTCAACCTTCAAGTTTAAGGACAACGTCACGCCCAATGCAGAGCACGCAAAAACAGACATCAACACCAACAACAGCAGAAACATCGTGCTGCCGGACAACCAACGAAAAGTCACAGAACAAACCCCATCAAAACACACAGCGAGTCCGCCACCATGCTGATTATGAACAACAATACCAGACTACGTACACCACACAGCATTGACCAAGGTACGTACCTGATTCCGCTACGTTAACTCCCTTCACACGACTATAATAATGAACCATGATTAAATAAAGTAGACTATAAGGACACAACACGCACAAAAGAAGACATAACAACCAACAAATACCAGACCGACGTCGCAGACTATGTTACCTACGGTCACTTGTTGAATTTTAAGACGGAGCCAATATGCGCGCGGCATTTAGCAGATGCGATGACCTGATTGGTCAGTTCGGGTACGTAGCCAACTTCATGAGGAAGGGTCTTTCAAATTAGCAGCCTTATGCCGCACGGAGTACAGTACAGGCCGTCAGGGAAGAAATCCGTCAAAAATAAGTGAAAAATTGTACAGTTTATCTTAAAATTGGCAACAAGACACAAACGAAGTAACAAATTTATAGTCGTTATTGTGTAGTTTTTGCTTGATTTACGCAAGTTTAGCTAGTTACCCAAGTTTAGATCTAGCGATGCATTTTTGAGTACTAGTATTTTAGGGCGTGCAGAATAGCGTGGTAGGTGGGAGAGGAGGGGGCGTTACTGGCACACGTATGCATGCGCAGACATTTCATCACAATATGGAACTAGAGTTCCACGAACACATACCTTTGCCAAATAAACCAGGTTTGTTTTGTAGAATCATGTCTGTAGACAAATGCGTTACTCATTTCATTTCATTTCAAGATTATATGCTTGGAGTTGGTTTATAAAATTTCGGCATTGATTATGCAAATTAGATCCCAAGTTACAATTAATTGATATCAGCATACCAAAATTATCCAGCATACCCATTATCGAACTTGACCTTTGTTTTCCCGACCCCTACCCACCCACCAAATATCATCAGGATCCATCCAAGGCTTCTTGAGTTATGCTGTTCACACACACACACACAAACACACAAACACGCCCAAAACATAACCCTAGCCATTCTGGCAAAGGTAAAAATCCGTTGTTCCCTTCTGGAGTTATGGAAAAGTCCTTTCACCAACAAATCCTACCTATTTTGCTAACTGGTTGGTATGGTCCGGCGCCAGTCTGGAAACTGATATGTGGGGTCAGGGAGCGTGGGCCTCGGGAACCCGTCAACTGTCAGGCACAGCTGCAGCTGGAATCAACCAAACCAGGCTGGGGGGTTGTAATGCTTCAGAAGTTTTGACAAGAATGCCCCTGCTATCCCTAGCTGCTAGGGGGCCCAAACTTATGTCACTAACTCCTGAGCACAAGAGCTACCTAACACCCAAAATTCGTGACCATACCATGTTTAGAAGATGAGAAAACACGCCCGGAAGTTGCGCTGCAGTACCAAGGGAAGCCGCTAGGGGGCCCATCATCGAACTTGACCTCCGTTTTCCAGATCCCTACCCACCCACCAAATATCATCAGCGTCCGTCGAAGTCTTCTCGAGTTATGCTGTCCACGGACAAAATTTTGCAACTAAACCGGCGCCTGCACTTCCAGGAAAGCCGCTAGGGGGCCCAAACTCGCAGCAGTCACTCTCTGCTTTAAGGGGTCCCTACCACTCAAAAATCACGACCGCAGCAAGTCCAATACGCGAGATATCAAGCATGCAGGGTCCATTGCAGTACCTTAGCAAGCCGCTAGGGGGCCCATTATCGTCTCCCCCTTCTTTCTCCAGACCCCTACCCACCCACCAAATATCAGCCGCATCCGTCGCAGTCTTCTGGAGTTATGCTGCTCACAAACGGGGGGAAAGCACACAACCGGACCGAAAATATAACCTTTGCCAGAATGGCTATTCTGGTAAAGGTAGTAATGTTGGACTGTGCAGTGACTAAGACAGTATTGTATTATCTGTGAAAAGAGTAGAGTAGTCAGTCCTTTCCATACTAATAGTATTTTCAGTGGCAAATCTACTAGTACCAATAACGTTACACTATATTGGGTGTCAGTCTGACAGTGCTAAATTCGTCATTGGCCTGGTACTGGAACTCTACTGTTTCCAAGAAGTCTGACCTATAGACTTTTAAGTGTAATGTAGTTTGCTTAATGAGGTCTGCTTGCAAGAAGATTGATAATGCTTGTGACAACCTTGAATGAGTACATTAACTGCCCCTGCCTTGTGTAAATAAGCTGGAAATCTTCCCATCACAACCACGCCAATGTATGCTGTGGGTACGCAAGAAGCCGTTTCACCCTAGTTTAAACCCCAAACGCGCGGGTGAAAGGAACTCTGGGTATAAATATATCAAGGTTGAAGGCCAGAAAATCAACATTTCGCCATTTTGGAGGCGCCACTGCGTTCCGGACATTGTTACACAGATCGAAACAATGGTAGAGATGAGACTGTTTACGCCTGAGGGCCTTCAACTTTAACATATAAGTCATATTACCTTTCATCCGCGCGGGCGTGGTAACTAGTGTGAAAAGGCTTATACCAAGGAGGTTAAAAATAACATGATCATGTAATATTAAATGTACTGATATTTGTGGATTGAAAATAACCTCCTTGCTTATACCAAAGTTTAGGGTCGCATATCGTGTTGCATCTGTAGAAAAAAATACGACATAATTTCCCTTTGTGAAATAAATGCAAACATACAGCGTCTTCATACCGCACTGGACCAACGTGTGACCGATGTATTGCGTATTCGTAACGTTTTGGTCACCTAACTTCGTACGAACGTGTTTTGTGTATGTCCAAAATTGTCGGACGTACTGGGCGTATGTTTTCGTATGCCTGCGTACTTGAAACTTTCACAAAACAATTCAGATGCATTCGAGGTGCGTATTGTGCGTACGATCGCGCATGGAAAAAATTAACCGAAATGTCAATACGGAACTCACGCGGCTTGAAAATATACGCACGTGTGAACTCCCCTTTGGCCTACGTCACATTTCCTACCCTGGGCCCGGCCGGGCTGTTTGCGGAAACGAAAAATCTAAGTTTATGCCAATAAATATGCGCAAGGCATGCTGTTGAATTATTTTGGTCCGTTTTGTGTTTTTGTTGTGTTTCATGCCGTTTTTTCGTTCCCCAAACTTGCCCGGCCGGGCCCCTTTGTAGAAATGTGACGTTAGCCTTAATGTGTGAATCACTAGCATGTTGTGTGCGTGTTGTAATCAAGAAATAAAATCTAAAAGTATGATTACAGTACGTACAGTACTAGTCATTCTGACATGGGATGATTTTTTTTTCGAATTCAATTTTGGAGCATTCCATTTTTGCATAAAGGAGCAGGGTGGAGTGAATATTGTTGAATTTGCTCATAAGCAAATACAGGCCTTTCTAGTTATAAACTCCTTCGTACTGTATTTCCTTTTAAAATTTGTATGTTGAGAGAAATAACATTAGCTAGGCATGGCATTGCTGCTACATTGTGGTTGTAATACCACGTCTATGTGTATTGGGTGTACACAAGGATGTACACAAGGATGTATACCTTAGATTTGACAACCAATACCAAATACACAAACCGACAATTGTTGTCAACTTAAAATATGAAACTTCTTTCTTCATTCATTAAATGAGGATGACTTACAACAGGCTCATTGAGTATCATATATGTATAGAAGAAATTGTTGTACTTGGCTTTAGCCTGTGTTTATCCCATCTCTCACTGGCTGGGGTTTATGACCCCCTTTTAGTCAGGATACACTTGAGTTCTCCTTGGAATAGAAAGACTAACGTTATACATATGAAAATAGTCTGCTCACCTGCACACAAAGCGTACTTGCCTCCGTAGTTTGCCCCTTGCACGCCCCATTGACTAGTATCAAGGTCCACACCCCAGGCGCTGTCGTCATTTTGCCAGTTTCGGTGGTACACGAAAATGTCGTCAAGAGGTTGGCAGTTGTGGGCTTGGCTGGTTCCACACAGGGATTGAGACAGAACGGCTAGTGTACGACAACTTATATCGGAACCGTCAATACGGACGCATTCCGATGACCAGTAGTTGTAGCACCCACCATAGCCTGTATAGTAGCACGGAATCCTCATCCCGGCATTCTCACAGGCGGCCTTGACGTTGGTATTGGTCATATTTCCTGTGACACGAACTTTGTAGAAATCAGTCGCTTGTACGTTGCCTAGATGCCCTAGGGTAGAAGAGAAGAAGCGACATTTTATTTCTACAATTCAAAATACTGTAACCAGAGAAGACGGTCAGACAGACATGCTTAGTATAATCTTCTACCGGCTATCCGAGGCTTGAAACGCACCAGGAATTTGTCCTGACATAGCATAGGTCGTGTCAACTTCACGTGCACATTGTTTCTCGCTTCATATTTAGAATTATTTCATATTTGGTACACACGAATCCATATTTGGCAGATGGTGTGTACGCCTTTCCAAAGAATTCCCGCCAATTTTGTGAATACGTATACCTTGCACATGCCCACTGGCACATGTCTGAAAGTCATCAGCAAAAAAGTTAGACTTTCATTTTTTTTCAATAATCAAAATCACCACACAGAGTACCTTCATTAGTTTTCAAAACGTGCTGAACAAATTTTGGTATTGCGTTATGATATTTTAAAGAGAAGCTTGGGCGCCGGTACAATGCACATGCATGCACTTGTTTACAATATAGACAATGGAAGGTAATAAATTTAGATAAAATCCGGGGCTTACTCTCAAAAGTTTCGAAAGTTATATCCACCATTCTTCCTCTGTCATTCAGGTAGACATGAGATTTAAATTTTCTGTCATATTGCATCTCTTAATTCTTAGGACGCCATTCATGATTAAAACAAATCCACTGGGTTCTATCCGTTTGACCTAAATATCCGCAGCGTTTCAGTTCCTTGAAAAGTCATAGTAAGGTCTCATTCCTGCATTTCATCGTTACTTTGAAAACAGTGATTAGATACTTTCTGGTCCTTATCAGACTGCATACATACCCAGGGTCACAGAGAGAGAGTTATCGGTGACAGAGATATGAGTATCCACAATAATCAAGTATTTCTTTTACACGCTGTAACAACGTTCTTCTCCGACCATTTCTAACGGAGTACGGAGTTGTGCTATACCAAAAGTGCGTCTACTTGTAATGGATGCCTTGTAAAATCCATTTGTGATGACAATTCGCAATTCCGGACAACTTGCGGCAGAAACCATGTCAGGTCCATCTCGCGAGGAGATTCCGAAAAAAATCCGCATGGAATCCAAAGCGGATGACAAATAAATCCGTGTCAGCTAATGCCGGTACGGATAGAACCGTTTTTTTTATCGTGAACGGGGCCTAAGTTGATAATTTTACGACTCAGAACAACTGTAGCCTAAAGACTAAAATATCAATATGTTGTCACTGGTGTTCCTGTGTGTAGCGATAATTCAAGGAACAATAGCCGGAAGCCAACCAACAATACTGAGTACTATGAAGCCAAGGTAGGAAGGGAAGGGCTAGCAACCCCTCCCTGTAAAAATATATTTTACTACATAAACGCAAAGAAACTCGCCACCACTAGGCACTTCAGGGTCTGAACGATGAGACCGAAATATAAAGACACAGATATTAAGCTCAAACCAATGTGCCTACCAACCTTGAGCTTTTACAATATGCTAAATACTTCGGACGAACCTGACAATCCATAGAAGAGTGGAAGACTAGACAAGAGACATCCCAGTATGTCCAATGGGAATCCTCGTCAGATTTTCCGATGTCTCACAAGCTCCAAGGCTTATTTCACCCTCAAGCAGAAGTAAGTTCACCAAAGTAACAACAACCCATCCTCCTACGCAGGGACATCCAACAGCCAAACTGCCTGTCTGGATGTGCCCTGCTCTTTCAACCGTCACTCTTAGTTCCTGTGGTCACCCAATCAGAGAATGGGCTTTCCGTTTTAAAAGCTGTCTCGCATGTATAAGGGTTACCTCATTAATATTTATAAGCAGGGCGGTCAGGAACTAAGAGTGGCGGTTGAAAGAGCAGGGCACATCGAGACAGGCAGTTTGGCTGTTGGATGTCCCTGCGTAGGAGGATGCAACAACCATGCTTGTGAAACCACCCCCACCTGGTCGTTTCTTCATCAAAGACATTTTTTTATATCATCGACATCACTTTCGTTGCAAGTTAATCACTGGTGAAAGATATTTCGAAAAAGATAAGATAGCAAAATCATAAGCTATATGATTACTCTGCCAATACTCAGTCCTAATATAAGCTATGAAGCACTCACTTTCTACAGAGGCTGGCAAGGCGTTGACTGCCCCGATAAGGAGCAAGAGTTTCCACATTTTACCGTCTCTTGAGTCGATACCAGACAGCTGAAATGTATGAACTTGAATGCGAGGTCTGGTCTGTGGTAGACAATTTATAACCAGTTCCAAGGCCATGTGAATCGCACAGATGGTTGCAGATAAAATCTACTTTGGGCATCAGGTCTTAAGTGTTTGTTCACTTTTATTACAGTGACCCTTCTCCTACATTTGTGGTCCCTCAGTACCACGTTTTAATATCAGATAAATGGACTCATGTTCATTAGAAGCAGGGGATTCCAGAAGCACTCGTGTATCTATGGTACGGACATTCATGCTATCACAATCAAAGCTGTTACCAAACTGCGTATCATGTTTGTTTTGCCCCCATATCCCTATCTTCCAAGTCTCTTCTCTATCGTGTTTGAACTGTTAGGTACGGATGTGTAGCTAATGCCAAAGATTGGCATCAATGTGACTAACACCGGTAGCGGTCTTTTTACATGTTATCAAATCGATAACGCAAATTTGAACGGTGCTTTTGTAACTGCCTACCGACAGAGATGAACTAGATCTTATCTCTTTGTCTATCTATGTTAAAAGCTTCAAGCTAAAAGCGTTGTGCATTTTTGTCACAGATGCATATATAAACTTATCCAAGATAGTTCTTGCTAACTATACACGATGCATAGTCAAATAAACGTGCTCCTCATTGACGTCCTGTACTTTTCACCCTTTCAATTTCAACCGTATCTCAACATCCATCAACAACCATCGACGGGATAGGCTGACTTCAAAGTGTTGAACACCGGTAGCTTCCCTTCTCAACAAATCGATATGACAAATATTTATGAATACACCTGTAGATTCCCATCAACATTTGGGAACGAACTATCCATGTAGAGTTGATGAAAGGATGCAACGTATGATGAAACAACATTGGATTTTCAGTTCCTGTCCGAAATATTCAGGATACAATAAATGCAGGGCCAGTGAAAAATTATGTATTGTTACCTGCATGTATAGTTTCATTAGCATGGGAGTGTGTGGAAGGGACAACGTAATACAATTTGATATTCGTTTATGTTATGTTTACTTGTCTTTGTTGCAAATGTATGGTTATAACACCGTTTCCTCTGTATGTTCTACTCAACTGATGGGTAGTGAGTTTTTGTGTAAATGGAACCTCAATTGAAGAAAATGAAGATGAAGCGTATACATTAATATGGAGGTACTGTTTTTACCTTTGCCAGAATGGAAAGGTTATGTTTGTTATGTAGGCTTTTATGTCTGTCTGTCTGTCTATCTGTCTGTCACCAGCATAACTCGAGAAGCCTTAGATGGATCCTGATGATATTTGGTAAGTGGTTAGGTGTCGGGAAAACTATGGTCAAGTTCGATAATGGGCCCCATAGCGGCTTCCTAAGGTACTGCAGTGAAACTTCCATTTTTGATAACTCGTGTTCTGGACATGCTGTGATCGTGTTTCTTGAGTGGTATATAGCCCTTGGAACAGAGAGTATGTGCTGTGGGTAGCAGCTTTTTTTGGAACTGCAGGCGCCGGTTTCCTTTCAAACATTGCACTAGAATAACTTGAAAACGTGTTGACGGATCGTCATGATTTTTGGTATATGGATGGCCTAAGTGATTACTTACACTATATAATGATAATTATGCAAATCAACATCTAATTTGCATAATTAATGAGGAAAGTTTATAAATCCACTGCATCTAATGATAGGACTGTGCTATTGTAGGTGTGAGGTGGAAGATGACGTAATCGGAGATTGGGTCCAAATTGATCCCTCTGGATATGGATGGGAAGTTTAATTTGGCCCGAGTCCAAAGTGACATAAGCAGGAACATGTAGAATTAACGAGAAATTCACAATAATGAATAAAACAAGAAATATAGAAAAAAAACTATAAAATGGTCAGGTAATAATCCTTGATTTCTTGTTTACACTGTGACACTGATACACATGGCTCCCAATTAGACCTCAAAGATGTATCTTTAAGTTAGTTTTTCATCTGTCAAAGTACGATCAAAGTTTGTAATGTTGTTCAGCAGTGACACCTAGAGTCTTGGCCAGGTACTGATGTGTCTGCCTCTCTCCTTTCCTTCCAGGACGGTAGGTTTGGAACTGATCACCTGCCACCACAGGAGATGATGCAAAGGGCGCGTCTCTGAACACGTTCCATACTTGCAGACTGCTCTTCATTCCATTACAGAGCATGGCCATACTCGAGGTGGGATAAGTGACAAGTAAACCTCTACCAGGTCGAGAACGCTCATACATTGCTTGGCCAACACTCGCAGGTAGTGTAAATGTGAAAAGAACAAGAGTGAACAGCTGGTATCTCACTGGAACTGTCCGAGAGACTTGCACAGCGCTCGACGAATTTCATCGATAAAAAAGAATCTTTTCCCCCTTTGTGTGTTTTGTTGTCTTTTTAGTCATAGTTATATGTTTTTCACGATATTCCCAAAATAAAGTCGAGGGTACCACAAATCCAATTTAGGACGAATTGAACTCGCCACCTTGCCGCAGCTTCAGTGAAATACCCGCTTAAGTTAGATTTTGGTCAGTGTATTATGGTTTAGTTCCATACCCCTGATGCTAGTTTGCTTATTTTGAGTTTGTAACTCCGTACGTGACGTCATCAGCGCCGCATGTTCTCAGTCAATAAGAATAATCAATATGTAGCTGCTATTTTTCTTTCTTCAAATATTTGCTCGTCCTATACTCGTCCCATGTTTGATATTTGATACATATATCTAAATCTGTATTTATATAGCCGGTATAACCGCCCTTCGGCGTAACACACCAGCCAACTGTGTTTCCTCTATCATTGAGCAGAATCTATGGCATGTCAAAGGTCGCTTTAAAGTTTTAAGACGCCCCAAGTGCCACAAGATGATTGTTTGTTATCTCCACGAAAAAAGGAGATATAGTTTTGGGTGTGTCTGTGTGTCTGTCTGTCTGTGTGTTTGTGTTTCCGGATATTTGTGGTCAGCATAACTCAAGAACCTCTTGATGGATTACCATGATATTTGGTATGTGGGTAGGTGTTGGAAAGATGAAGGTCAAGGTCAATTTTGGGCCCTCTGGTATGTGACCTTGGTACTGCAGAAGATATTCCGTTTTTGTATCTTTTGACATGGATTTCTGCTATGGTCTTGATTTTTTTGTGGCAGATAGCTTGTGATGAAAGGAATGGGTGGTATATGTTTAGGTCGCCCAGGTTACTCTGGAACTGCAGGGGCGTTTTCCACAAAATGTTCCAAGGAGGATAACTGGACAAGGGAACAACAAATTTAGTCATATTTGGTATGTAGGTAGCTTTGACAGAGATGTACATAATCAACTGACACTTAATTTGCATAATTAATGAGGGAAATCTATATTTGTAGTGTTTGCCATTGTGGGACTCAAATACCTGTCATATAAGTAGTTTGTGGCTGGTGGAACATTAACAGATATCAATCATGCAAATATGTCCCTAATTTGAATAATTAATGTAAAAGTGCTATAATTCTTCTAAATGGTAAATGATTGCACAATCTACATTTCGACCAGTGTAAGTTATCTAAATGTGTACATAACCAAGCATAGATTATGTGAATGTAGAAATCATTTACATAATCAGACTATTTCATGGAGGTATGAGGTCTCCGAGCTCTTGTTTGGACATGTTTCAACGTATTGTTGTTCATACACACATATTAAACGTCGTTGCATGTAGATGAAGCACATCTTATTATTTTGACCCAATATTATTATTGGCTTGTCCGTTTGTTTATCTGTATCTTTATCTGTCTGTCTTTTCATCTGTGCCCTTCTCTCCAAAAATGAAGTTCTGTACGATTATCAAAGTATACTATTTAGGCAATACGATATCAAACGTATTTTTCAACAACCCAACAACATCTCATACACGGTGGGTGAGGGTTTCTTTTGTAATCTTACATTTATTCCATCATCAATACTGAGCACCAAGTGCCAGCAGACTGGCCCCTTCATGTTCACCCTGTGATGACGTCGTTGATGTTGCTGCCATCGGTAACTTTAGGGACATCGGTGACTTCGTAACCGTCTGTGATGTCAGTAACGGGGACGTCAGTGACGTCAGTGCCACCCGAAACGTCTGTAACGTCAGGGCGGTCCGTGCCGTCGGTGACTTTCGGGACGTCGGTGGCACCGGGGGCGTCGGGGATGTCTGTTACGTCGATGACGTCTGTTGCGCCGGTGACGTCAGTGACTTTGGGAACGTCGGTGACGCTGGGGGCACTGGAGGGGTCCACTGAAACGAAAACAATAATATCGTGTGCTACTTTGATTATTGATGAAAAGCGGTCTGTAGGCTGCTGTAAGTAACGTCATTTCCTTGGAACCTAAAATTTACCCGTTAACTAATTAGGTGCAAGGCTCTCTGTGTCATTTGGCACCATCTTTATGGCAAAAGGTTTATAAGTTACTAACTGTTGACCCGCAACCGGTAATGGCTCGATTGCTTAGCGTTTGCCTTGACATTCCAAGGAAGGTATCGTGGAAATAGAAATAAATAGAAAATGTAAGTAAATGATCAAATTAGTACTGAAACCAAGACATGGTTTTGATATACAGGTAAAGACCTTGACGAAAGAAAAGGCACGATTGTTAAATTATTCTTTTTCTCACTCGCAGTGTATTGTGATGATGTCATTTACTGGGTTATTGGTGACATACATGTGCTTGTAGGTCATATTGGCTCTAGGGTGTTTGGATATGTTATCATGATCGGCTTTGTGAGGCGGATCCGGAATTCTCACTGTCATGTACGATGCATTTTATCCAACTGCAATGTTGTACATGTTCCTAACATCCAAAGCTTTTTCTTTTTTCTTTCTATTGCCCAACACGAAAGAAACAATTAGTATACATGCATGTGCATGAAATTGAGGGATAAGAAATATCCTCATGTCTCTGTGGTTTACATTCGCAGCATTACTAACAAACACAACTTGTTTATGTGCCCAGAGAGACCACTGCCCTCACCTGCGCACAGGGCGATCTTGTCGCGGTGGAAGGACCCGAACAGGTTGGCGCCTGTTTGATAGTCTGTACCGTAGGCGCTGTCTCCGCTCCAGGTGTTGGGGTTGTAGACGAACGTGTCGTCCAGCTGCTCACAGAACCGGGGGATGGTGTGGCCGCACAGGGCGAGGGACAGGGCGGTCGGGGTGTGGCAGGTCAGATGACCACCGTACGCGTCGACGTTGAAGCTGATGCATCCCGACGTCCAGTGCCTGCCATGGTCACAGGTTTCACTCACGTCATAGCAGGGGTAGCTCATCCCCGCCGCCTCGCACGTGGCCTTGACGTTGGTATTGGACATGACGCCCGGAGAGGGAACCTTGAAGAATTCCCAACCATCTACGGTTGCCAGGAACTCTTGCCCTGTATGGAATAGACAGACCGAAATGTTACAGGTGTAGTTTTGAACTTTCATATTTGATTCTCAACATGCAACATCCAGACATATGCAGTGTTCCTTTGTAGACTGGTCGCTATGGCAAGCATACACACAGGTGGATTTTGAAAGAAGGGGGTAGATAGTTTCTATTCATAGACCTTTAGAAATACGATTCTACCCTTTTATAACATTTTGCAGGATTTTTTTTTGGTGTTGTTGTTACGATTCCCTTCCGTCGTCACGGTCCTTAGCCGGACATGAACACGACCTAAACAAAAATTCTGCTTCACCCACCTTGTGACGGGGCTGTCCAGGCCATGATAGCGGCGGTGAAAAGCAGACGTTTCCACATCTCTGCCGTCTGTTGTGTGACTATAACTTAACGCGCTGTGAAGTGTGTGTGAGGCGAATCCGGGGTTTTCACACCAGCATTTATAACGTGTTCCAAGGTCATGGGAACCCCACAGATGTCTGGCCGGTAAGAACGTCATTTTTGCAGTCTGGCACCACTACTATGTGGGATGTCAAAGTGCACCTTTATCAAAACATTATTTGCTTGTTCCCTCGGTGGCTCGATCCAATATCTAATTTGTCATGGGGATTCACCAGACTCATATATTAACCAGAAAATGAACTTAAATACCTTCCCCAAGAGGATTATGTTTTCGGGTGCGTGTGTGTGTGCGCGCGTGTGCGGCGTGCGTGCGTGAGCGCGCGCGTCAACACTTATGATAACTGAGAATGCCTGGGTGTGTTATCTTGATATATAGGCAAGTCTTGATAAAAATAATTAGGTTTTGGACCCACTGGCGGCTTGTTCTGGTACTGCAGCGGAATTTCCGGTTTAGTATCACCTGTTCGGGACAAATAATGGTCACGAGTTTGCGTAAAAGATACATGTACCTGCTTTGTGCACAGGAAGAAGTGACTTAGATTTGAGCCCACTAGCAGCTTCTTTTAGAATTGTAGGGGCGTTTTTGTTGAAATTTTGTAAAAGAAGATGACATAACAAGGGTTTGGTGGATGATTTTAGTACATATGTAACGTTATGATGATAAATATAATTAGACGGTCTAATTTGCATAATCAATGACAAAATTTATTCTAAATGTAAACAATATTTTGTGCCCCAAAATTTATTCTAAATATAAACAATATTTTGTGCCCCAAAAGAATTAATCGAAAATAGCAGTGTAAACAGATCTGAAGTGCTCTTACTCACTATAGTTGTCAACCCTACAAAGGAATGTCATTTTCAAACATGTCACGATAACGGTCAAGACCGCCGCGGTGAAGATCAAGTCATACTACCGTGTTGCCGTTGAACATCCTGCTTGTTTTAAGCCATTGCAAGTAATGAAATAGAAAGAAACTTTTAATGTTGATGTGGTTAAATAGCTTCGAGCTAATATCCTCAAAAGTGTTTCTTTACTCCAATGTCTTCTTGAGAAAAATAAAACTTCCAAAAAAAGTACACCTTGTATATCATCTGCTTTAATTTCCTTGATTGTTCTACAACAAGTGAGTAGTTACCTGTGCGATATCAACACGCTTTAATCTTACACTCTTTACCTAAGAATGTCGGGTTTTCACGTCATCTCCCTGGGCTCCGGTTTCCATTCCATCACCAGTGACAACGATTGTTTATACGTTTGTATGTTATACTAGTGTACAGTGCTTTTCTTAAAAATATTCCGCATAAGAACAGTCAACTATATTGCAATCAGCATCAGAAAGTTTCCTACACTGTCATACAGTCAACAGCACCGTCTTCAATTTTCTCAACTTGATCCACAAGTCTTTCCTCGAGTTGAGCAGCAGTCGGTCTGTGGTCACGAACATCACGCCAGCACTGACACATCAGTCTGTACAGGTCAGCGGAGCATTCTTCAGGCTTCTCCATGCGGACTCCTCGTCTCAGCATGTTCACCATCTGACAGCAGTCCGGTCGGAAAGGCCCAGGGTAGCGCGGCTCCTCTCCTAGACTGGCAATCTCCCACAACATGACACCAAACGACCACACGTCACTCTGACAGGTGTACACCCCATACCGGAGAGACTCCAGCGCCATCCACTTCAGCGGGAGTAACTCGTCTCGCCCGTGGTGATTGGTGCGCTCGTACACAGTGTTGGTGTATACGTCTCGGGCTAAACCGAAGTCTGCCAGCTTCGCGACAATTCCGTTCGTGATGACTACGTTCCGGGCGGCCACGTCGCGATGGACAATCCTGACTCTCTCCAACTCCTGTAGAGCCTTAGCCACATCGACGGCGATGCGGAGCAAAGTTGCCCAGTCCACTGCGTCCATGTCGTCTCGAAGTCTGCAGCTGGCCAGGTACGTCTGAAGGTCTCCATGAGGGGCAAATTCTAGCACTATCCTCTTGGGGTCAGACAGGGTAACTACGCCGAGCAACTGGATGATATTTGGGTGCATACGTTTTTCATCTCCCTGTGTGTGTAAAGATTCGTCGAAAAGATGGACCAGTGTGTTCATCTCGCGATCGAAGTCCTCATGGACGTGACCTTGGTTGACCTTTATATCAACCGTTTTGACGGCTACCCGTACCGCTTGTTCTCCGGGAAGTTGTAAGGTTCCTTCTACAACATGTCCGAATGTCCCCAGCGTGACCAACTCACCAAGGCTCAGGTGCTTTGGGTCTCGTTCCCATGGTACCAGCGCTTCTGCCAAGTTCGATTCCAGACTAAAATCAACAAGCTGTAGTTCCTCGTGCTTTTTCTGCGCTGACTTCCTGCGTTTCCATATGCACGCAAGTAATATAACCACAGGAGGGATAAAAACGAGGAAGGCCAAAAACATTGTAGTCTTGCGAGACGTGTGAACTAGACTTAATCTTTCCACCTCGCAGTACTCTCCGGTCAGGTCCGACGGACAGAAGCAAGTACCATTGAAAGGGCTACACTCCGCGCCATCTTCACACTCGCATGGTTGTTCGCAGTTTGTTCCGAATTTTCCTGAGGGGCAGGAGATGTCACAGGTAGGGCCTGTCCAACCGGCCTCACATACACACCCCGCCCAACGGTCACAACCAACGTTATGTAGACATTCGCACGGCCTGTCACAGCGCTCCTCGTGAAGACCGGGAGGACATTCCATCACATCTAAGACGTAGTTTCTCTCCAGTGTCTGTCCATCAGATGTGGTGGCTTCACACGTGTACACGCCGTTATTCTCGGGTAGAATCGGGCTGATGGAAAAGTTACGGGAAGTTTGGATAAAAACTTTGGAACTGTTGTTGCGAGATGACCGAAACCACCACCGTCATAGACGAGATATTGACATGGACAGGACGGCATTGTAGGGAAACATTCCCAGTTATATACAGGTTTCCTTTAGGCCGGACGTCAATAGCGACTGCTGGGGTCGGTATATCGCATACCACACCCTTCCAACCAGGGGCACACAGACAGGCTCCGTTGAAGCCGTGACACCGGGCCTCGTTCTTACATGTGCAGTTTTTGTCACAATATGCGCCGTATTTGCCCTGTGGACAACCAGCAAGTTTGACAGTTATTTGGGCTGTAATATTTAAGTTTTCGTGTAGACGTTTACTGATAACGTTCGTTAGTACAATCCTTTGTATAACAGGCGAAGCCGTTTTAATTACGCCAAGGCTGATGAGAAGAAAGAATCTGTATCGTTGGTCATCAATCCACGCAGGATCCAAACCTTTAGAAGCAACAAGTTCGGAAAATACCATAGGTGGCACGAATTGTTGGTACTCAGGACCATCTCTAGTTATAGTTCTGTCAATCAGAATCGCTGACATCTTGTTGTCTCCTCCCACAAAGTACTGCGTCAGATTCATGTAGCCAGAATTGAACAATTTATGAAAAGTTGCTACATCTTGGACATGTTTGAATCCGAGTGTCACATTTACTTCGCAAATGTCGTTTGCCACGCCAAAGTATACTGTACTTTTTGACGCATTTACAATAGTACCCGCGTCGCTAAACTTAAACCCACCGCTTGATGAGGCGTTAAAGAAATAGTCAGTGAACTCTACCAATCTAGGTAGGCCGGAAAACCTTTCAGGGGTTTCACATGTTTTGTTGTAGTGTGGAGGGTATCCAGTCACGTCCAGCACGTGAACAGTCAGGGTCCAGAGTGAGGTGTTTTCTGTGAACTTGCGTCCGCTGCTTATTAATATATGCAGTTGATATGTCGACTGCATTTGGTAATCCAATGACTTAGCGACTTCGACAACACCTTGACTCTCTGCTATCCCAAACCGCTCGTAGTCATTACCATCAAGTATTCTGTATGTCCTTGACAACTGCTGGGAAACTTTGTGACGAGCAACGACTGTTCCTACCGGGGCGTGTTCGGGAACAAACACCGTTGTGTTGAACTACGTCGCTATACCTCCAAGCATGGAGAACAAAGCAAGGCTGAGTTGAAAACACAACATCCTGGAGGTCCGAGGATAAATCCTTTTGGTGTGTGGGTTACTGGGAACCTAAGGGGGTAGATACGAAGATACATCAGTACAGTTCATGCTGCTTACATACAGTAGTATAACGCTAGTTTACCTTTATTCGCGGGGTAACCTTTATCCGTTGTCTTTAACACCTGTGTATTTCGGGATATCAAGTCGACTGACAGTGGTCTCAAACTGCATCATATTTTTAAAAAAAGCAATTTGAAGCCACTGTCCATCTACGTGATATCCCTAAATATCCTGTTTTTAG
>NC_049982.1:11461608-11483627 GCF_000003815.2 Branchiostoma floridae
GTTACATACAAAACAGTAGTAGCAGAATGGTTTATTTCTTTCTCTCAGACAGCCAAGTTGCGGCCCGAGGGTCTAATTATCAGGCTTGTTTGCAAAATATACGAATGCAGATTCAAGGCATACAAGGATTCGTTATAGCGGAAACTTACTAAGAGAAACAAGACTTAAGAATTTGGCACTTCCACCCTGAATATTCTGCTGCCACTAACCATAACGTGTTCTGTTCAACATTCATTTGTATTCATGGTTACTTCACCCTTCACATATCATGTTACTATTGCAATATCACAGTACACGCCTGCATTATCAATAGTGGTCCTGATGGAACATAAGGTATTCTGAGTATCTCTTTGTAGCAGCTTTGAATTTGATAATACCTTGTCTAAAAGTGTCTCCACGTTTGTGCATGGACGTAAATGGCACATCTGTGAAAAGACACACGTTTATTCGGGTCACAGGAATGCGGAAGCGTTACTAGTCCATTGCGTAACAATCACACAGCCAACTTCTGTTTTTTAATGACTCAGGTATATTCTATTTCAAGTCATTTCCTGTTTTTGCGGCAGTATAGAGAAAACTGTATGACTCTTATTGGGATTGTCACATACAAGCCCAACGGATAAACTAAAAAAAAGAAAAAGAATGTTAACAGACGTTACGGTATGGTACCGTTACACGTCAAGATACGCCAAATTATGATAGCAGTTACGGTTCGGTACGTACACGTTACGGCCGTGCCATACAAAACCACAACCCCATTCTTTTTCAGCACCGGGGATTTTCTGATATAAATCATTAAATCTATAACCTTGCCGTCGTGAGCAAGGTTCTAGTCACAGAATCCCGTGGCACTCCGTGGAAATTTCCCCGAAATGTGCAAATTGACCAGGGCGGGAGGACAGCACGCCCTGCACCGAGGAGATCACGGGAAGCTCACGATGGGCCGGTACCAGACTAAAAGGAGTAAAACCCACCATTTATAAATTTCAAGGAATATATCGTACGACTCTGCCGGTTTCCTTCTCGACAATGTGGCTACATCAGCTGAGATCGGTATAGAAGTTTTACAGACGGGATACAAGCATGGCTAGCGAAAAGGCTCGTCGGATATTCAGGCGCCATAACGCCAACACCTGTTGCGAACTGGCCATTTGAAATGACGAATTTTGTCAAACTTTCCTCTAAAAAGCTCACTCACTTCTTCATATTGAAGTCAATATACAGAAATGAACTGGAAATAGTCAATATTAGTGCCGCTCTGAAGGACAAATTGGTATAACTCACCTGTTTGCCAAATTTGCTGATTGCTGTGTTCCTTTTCCGTGTTCAGAGTTTCACTTCCGCAAACTTATGCACTGTCTGTATGAGCAGCGTATCCTTCCACACTTCAAATAGTGCCAGAAAATCATTACGGAAAAAACTAACTATACGGTAGTAGAAACAGAGAGGTGAAAATTCACTTGGCGTGTATCATGACAGGCTCGTCGTCAAGGTTTCTATGCATTCCGCATGTAGTTTTTGATGCTTTTTTGAAAGCGCGGTACCAAATCCACTAATCAACGGGGAAGTTTCCGCGAGTGAACACACACAGGGAAGTATATGCACGTACAGGTACTTCCTTATTTACACTCCTTTGTTTACAATGTAGGGATTGTGGCATGTCAGTATGTAGTTGAATCAATATTTACTTCTTTCATTCATTGAGGAAAAACTAGAGTTCGGCGACCTCATACCTCCATGAAATATTCAAGCTTTTGTAAATTTTATGCACATTTTCATGATTCATGCATGGTGATATTCATTACTGACTAACATACACGTCAAGTATGAAATTCCTATCATTAATCATTGAGCAACTATCATTGCAATTTTCGCATATATTATGCAAATCAGTTCCTAATTAGCATATTTGGCATCTGCTTATGTTCCATCTATCATAATGTACATTTGTTACATTTATTGAAGTCAAGTTATTGAAATAATGGAATTATAGAATTTCCTCATTAATTATGTAAATAATGTCCTCATTTGCATAAAATGTATATCATTATGAACATATTTGCCTAAGCTACCTGCATGCCTAAAATGATGGAAATCCATCTTTCCTCTCTGCAGTTATCTTCTTTGCAATGTCTTGACAAAAATACCCCTGCAGTTCCAAAATTAGATAGACAGACAGACAGACAGACAGACAGACAGACACACACACACACACAAACGCAGGGTAAAATATAACCTCCATGACATTTCATGGAGGTAATCAATGAGAAGAGAACACAAACTTCATATGTTACCCATATCATGATATTTTAGACATTCAACTATTAAACGATATTAATCCACCACCGGTTCTGATCAAGTGGGCAAATCCCATTGACATGTGAGATAGTAGACGTAGGCGTGAACTGATCAATGGTATAACTGGTCAACTGTAAGAAGTTGTTATAGACCTTACGAAAGTGGCCGTACTTTTGTCGTGTCAATAAAGATTTTCCTGAAGTGACAGGTGTTTGTAGCTTTCTTTCAATACTCGGGTATAGTTTTCCACAGTAGAAATGGGGCGATCGATAATGTTGTCTGCATTATGTTGCAGTCAAAGAGATATGAGCCATAGGACATAAAATTGTGTAAATAGGTCAATCATGCTTTTGTGTTATGTGAAGTCTACAACTGACCCGGGACATCTGTTACCAATGAACAACTAAACAAGTCCGTGTCTACGTGTTTGTCACTGTTGTAGTGCCGGAGCGACGGTAGACAACGTACAGACTTTGCGTGTTCATCACCGGTAACTGGGCGCCTCTCTACACCAGATACAAACACCACTCACTTCTGACCAATCTTCAGTTTACTGTCAAAAGTAAGTAACCATGTTAACACCTTTCATAATCTGATTATTGAAGCCAATTCAAAAGATATCAGTCGGCGCCACAAAATAAGTCTACTGCATATCTTAGTTGGAAGCAGTCTGATTTCAAAAGAAACGTTTTGACCGATGTCTCAAGAATAGAAATTTTAAAGTTAAGTCTGATAAAGCTTCTGTATAAAAAGGTCAGCAGGTAGAATCAGAATTAATCTCGTGGACCTAGTAGCAATTTAAACGTCGTTTACAGTTATTGTTTTGTTAACTTTGTTCGCAGACGATATCACACGATGGCGCACAAGATGGCTGCCTTCCTTTTCTTCACATTCATCCTCTCAGTGTCCTTGGGAAATGCCTGGAAGTTTGTGGTAAGGATACACAAACTCATTTTTCGAATTAAATTCAAACTCCAGTGGTTTTATAAACAGCATGATCTGCGCTTATCTGTTGATAGCGACACAAGCCGTGTCCGTAGGTAGTAACCGAAGGTGCTTGTTGACTTGCGTCTTTTGGCGTCTTGGATCTCAGCGAGTCAAGTATTCATGGGCAATGTCCATACATTGTATGTTTCGAAATTTGAAATGTTCACAAATGTTTTAAACCGTACAGAAGCGTAACAAAACCCCCGGTTCCAAGATCGCACGGAAGGTAAAGAGAGCCGACGTGCACGACCAGAACTGGGTGGAGGAAGCTATAAATGCCGGCTGCACGCCCCACAATGAGCCGTGCAAGATCGGGACGTTCTGCTGCCCAGCATCGAACGGAAGGTTTGGGATCTGTGAGCGCGGCAAGGACGGACACAGCAGGTGAACCTGTAGTGTTACTAGGATAGTTAAGTTGTAATAAGCGTGTCACCACATAGCAAGCATGCTTGTATAAGAGCACATTTTGCTGTGCTAAAGCGTTTGTAAGGCAATGAAATTAAATGTACAAATGTATTTCTGGGTGAGACCGCGAACCTATGGATAGTATTGTACTTGGGTTGCCATGATGTTGATTAAGCCTGTCGCGAGTCGCATTTGCTTGTTGTTGTTGTTGTTGTTGTTTTTTGATGTCGACATTATTTCTGACGAAGTAACGTTCATGTCTGTCCTTCCACAGGTGTGAGTATGTGATAGTAGATCATGCGGGGTCCCACTCACAAGGCCCAGTCGGTCTAAACTGACAAGCACCACTCGTAGCCAACAACATCGGCACGATGTGGGGAGTAGCACCTACACTGATAAGCGGCAAAGCGGGCTGTCGTGCAGCATGCTACATTCGATCCTATATTTGCAGTTCTCTATAGATTGACACATTGTCCTAATATCTGTGCCTGGTGTATTCATGAAGATACATGTTTGACCGGATTGAGGGACAGGTAGTTAGTAGGTTAGTTTGTTTCCTGAATCATAATCATGCTTTTAAGGCTACGACGGCTAGAATAGAATCTGCAGCTGTTGATTCATTCAAAACTCTCCCAGTATCACATGTGTAACAGTATTGTTGGTTTATAACCAAATGGAATGGAGAAGTCAGGAGATGAAGTGTTGGCCACGTATGTGTGACATCGATCCTGCTTGAATAGAAAGTGGAAATAAAAGTTCCATCCTACTATTCCATATGGTGATTTTGTGAAATTCGTTGATTTTTAAGTTATGAACACCGACAGTGGCGCGCTAAGGCTCCCATTCCACTTGATCGATCATCATCATCATTATCATGACGGCGATTGCCCTGCGACCTAGCTGCGACCTGAATTGGGTTTGTGCAATCTTTGTCGTTATGATTAGAATATCATACAAATTCTAAACGTATGGCTGAAAAGACAACAAAAAAACAAAAAGATTATGTGTTTTTTCAATACATGTATATAAGATTCGCTGAGCGCTCTGTCGCAGAGCAGTCACAGCGAGGTCGCCGTCCCTGTGGAATTTAGAGTGTTAGAGGTTCAAACATCACCAGCCAGGCTGTGTACGGACTGTTGAGTCGTGTTATTTGATCACAAGCTAAGACCTGGCGATAACGGCATCCAAGAGCTGTGCCAGTACATTTATGATTGTTTGAAAACATGGCGTAATGTTCTTGCACCCAGTCCTAGTTTTGCGTATTAGCATGCTACGTGGAATCACTCGTAAAACAACCGATCAAGGCGCGGATATTTTTGTCTACCTGACAGCTGGCACTGAACAACACAGGCCCACAGACAAGTAACGGCTGTCAGGCAAGTTCGTCTATCAGGAAATCAATGTTCTTTCAATGAGCACCACTGATCTATCATGCCTATTCTAAACATCGATAACTAAGAACTGAATAATCTGATAATCCTCAATACATAGGACATGAGAACTGAATACACCAGAATGACACGTTCTCGAGTTGGCTAAAATGTGTCAACGCCTAATGTATTTGTTGTTAAAAGACTTCTAGTAATAGATGGATGGATAAATAGACAGATATCATGTGACATGCTTTATTGACTGAAATGGAACCTGTCGTGCTCTATAAAGTTCTTGTCTGTTTTCAGATCTATGAATCTGGCGTGCGAAATAGATAAGACAACAATTGTGTCTAACGTCAAGTAGACATCACAATAGCTAGGCACGCACTATTAGCTTTCATTTTTTACAGGCTACGTAAAGACTTAAGCTTTGTGATGATACCAGCGCTGCTTGTCAATGAATGTACACACATGTATTGCAAATTGTACTTCAAACGCCACTTGTAACAAACACACCAAAAGGTCGCCTTGATCTCCATATCAGACGTAATAAACACTGCAACATCTGGGGCCTTGGATATAGAAACATTGCAACAAGAAAGACATCACCTTGGATATAGAAACATTGCAACAAGAAAGACATCAGTTCTTGAGTACTTATTCCTCTTGAGTAGATATCTAGAAAGTTACATTTATACCTTTACCCGACAAAGAAAGCAAACCTTCTGGATATCAGTGGGACATTTTCATGATCTTTCTTCGAACTGCCCAAACCTAATGGAACAATCAAGTCCGCATGTAAAGGGCTAGTCTCTACCAGACTCCCGCCTAGTAATAGGGGACTTTGGCCAAGTTAGGAATAAAAGTCTAGTAAGATTTAATTGGCCTAGGAGTGAACTGGCAGGCCGGCGTGAGCTGGATAGACTGCAAAAGACTGACTGAGATCCCATGGTAACTTATTTGTCCAAATTTGGCCAAATTCTCCTCTTTTGTCGTCCAGCTCATACGTCTGCTTGGAGACTTATGTAAAGCTGTTTACAGTCTCTAAAGCGTCATACTGCCTACTTCCACTGCAACCTAAATGGGGATGCGAACTGACCTGCCACACACCCCATATCAACCATTGATGTCGTCAAGGCGCTTGACGCTAAGCAGGACAACAGTGTTTGTGTTCACGGTTTGTGTTCGGTATCTCTGTGTCCACGTCAGGGGAGGTGGAATCCGAGGGAGGTGCCACCGAACGACAGATGATAACCACAAGTGCCGCCGTGCCCGAGGACAAAGGGAGCACTGCCGACAGGGCAGACAGCGCGAGAGGTGTCGGGAGAAGACTCGTCACCACCACAAGCGAGCTGACCAACGCGGAGACGGAAAACAGACAGGTCGCCTCTACGAGCACGGGAATGGAGGGCCGACACGTGTGTCGCACACAGGCGCAGATGAGGCGAAGGAAGTAGTACAGCTTAGCGGCTGGTATCATTGCGAGAACGGCCCACACTGGTGGTGATATCTGGTACACCCAGAGACACCCAGCCACCGGTGTGTAGCGGATACCATTGCCAAGGTTCAAAAGCATGAGAGTTCCAGGGCAGAACCAGCAGGTTAGGATGTAGCCTACTTCTCTGGCGCGGTTTCTGCTGTTCTTTGGTTTGTTACTAGCTAAGGCATGGAGATGGCGAATGACAGCGGATGTGCAGAGTTCGCAGACAAGCAACAGGTGAAGCGAACCCACGGCGACTACCTTACTGGTCATCAGTCCTGGTACAATCTTGACGATGAAATGGCTGGTTTGGTTGATTGCTAAGGCCACAATCAAATTTATCTCTAACACGTTTCTGGGTAGGTGCCGTCCACACTTGCGCGTGGCCATGAAAATGAGGAAGATGACAACCAATGCGTACGAGCTGGAGTGCATGGCGACAAAGGTACTTTCCTTCAAGTTGAAAGAAGTCTCCTCTGCAACTGTGGTGGGACTCAACGTCGAGGCCAGTCCATTCGTCAGGTTTGCCTGGCCATCATATGATGTGCGCACATGCTTGAACAGCAAAGGGGTGGTGTCGCTGAGTACTGTGGATGTGGGGAAGGTTGGATGACGACCTTCAGCTGTGACCGAACTACTTTGGGCCCAGCCGGCGGTCACAACTCGTGGAAGTTCCGTCAGACTATCGACGGACACCTTTGGTTGGGGTCTATCGAGAACTGTTTCTGTTGTCAAAGGCATACGGTTACCAGACACATGCCATGGTGTCAGAGTCGTGACTAGACCTTTGCACTGTTTATTACTAGAGTAGCAGGGTGTCAACGGAGGGAATATCGGAGGGAGTTGAAAGCCCCTCTTCTCTTCTTCCTCTGAAGTCGTGTCGGCCGGTAGCAGCCCGCTGGGGGGAACATGGACTACTTTGCGGCAGATTTCCAAAAAGGGATCAAAAATTTCTCCGGGTGGGCAAGGAAATATTTCCGTTTGTGAGTGGAACGTGACTTTTTTTGTAACGACTGTTTTGGAAACTTCTGAGTAGTCAATGATCAATGCTAGGGAACTTATAAATATATCAATATTTTTTATGTCGGCGTCACAGACGACTTCTTGGTTGAACAAATCTCCGAGAGTGCACTTTGCGCAGAAGATGTTGCGAAATGAGCGAAACGATTTCCTCATCACGTCTACATGTACGACCGGTACTGGAGCTCCTTTGCACTTCTCTGCATGCTCACAAGAGGGAGATATGGACGAGAGTGACGTGGCAGGGAAGCACTTTCTTGCTTTCGACTCTTTTGGTTCCTGGAACTCTACGGAACATCTATCGCTCCTCAGTGCTTTCTTGAAGCTTGGTACAAAACGTCTACAGTTGGCGACAGCTTTCCACCCCATCAACGAGGTTGCGTTGTTGCAGACGGCACAGAACACGTTTTTGTATGATGTACGTCCTGACGATGTCGTAGACAGTATTGGCTGGTGCACGAGAGGGTCTTCATCAAAACTTCGCTTCTCTTCACACAACATCCGTACTTTGTTTCTGGGGAAGCTTGTAGGACAACTTGCCACCATCCAGTAATAGTTGTGAATGTTGTACATATTTGGAGGTTCGATGGCTATGCACTGAAGTGGTTCTCCCTCCATTAACTGTCGACCGGTCCAAACATCAGGGTCTCTCTTCACACAAACTTCTTGATAGTCTTCACAACAGTTTCCCATGTCCAAACAACTAGCATTGCAAAAGCACAGAGCTCCATGAGCCGGAACGTCGTCGTTACATCGCCACTGACATGAATATGTGTTGATGACTCGTTCTACTGTAGTCACATTTGTACGGGCGGCGCTCTCTTGGTGTCTGCAAACGTCTTCATAATCGTCGCAGCAGTCGCTGAAGGTCCGACAGGAAACGTCACACTGGCACGTGTGCGTGTTTTTCCACGAACCACATCGTCCGGTACAGTTGTCTTTCTGACATGGATCCTGGCGAGAAAGAGCGAGGTCTGACCCTGCTTCATTCCAGGGACTTCTCTCAGATGGTGACAGGATGGTCACATCGGTGCCGTCATCAATGGGGGTCGGGTGAGCGGTGACTTGACGCCCGGCGTTGTCATCTGGAACATCTGGATGTTGACCACTGAAATTCGCGGTGATTGTAGACGTATCGTTGAGCTGATCTGCTGCGTTGTTCAACAAGTAGGTTGCATTATCGTTTTGGAGCAATGAGGACGTTCTACCATTTTCTAGTGGACGTTGTTCACTGATAGAGACTACTGATGACTGATCGGATAAGTCCCCGTGCCTACCTTTAGACGCCTGCATCTGACTCACCATAAGCAAGACCAGAATCCCGCTCAGGCTCCTGGCCGCGCCACCGGCAGCAGTGGGCCGCATGTTGTAAACCTCTAAGGTCCCCTGCAAAACATGATTTAGAAATAAAAGCGTTGTTGAATTTGTCTTAAGAGTGTCAGACTACAGAATTACCTCATAAAATAAAATCATTATGCAGGTATGGGCATGCACGGTGACAGCGCTTCACATGTTTTTCTGTTGTACATCAATGCGTCTACAACCCTACTGTGGTAATTGGTATAACTGCTGTTGTACGGTACTGCAGTATTTGATGGTAGTCCCTTCAGATCAACAAGCTTCCGTGACCAAAGTATACGTTGTAGTACTAATGTTAAAAATGTGCTGGTCGGAAAGATTACGAAAGGATACTTTCAGCTAAATCCGAGGAAGAAAACCAACATTAGTTAACTGAAAGCGGAAAAACTTATTTCCCAGTACTAGGATGCATTACACTTGTAAACTTGTGTTCCCGTCAAGAAAAGTCGAAGAACATTTGTAGGACAAATTTTAATCAAGGAAACAAGCATCAGGTTTTAACAATTCCAAGTAGTTGAAGTTGTGACCAGGTACCGTTCCTATATCTGCAATTACCAGTAATGGCTTCCTCAAACGTTATGTGTGATTTCTGATTCTTAAATATCAGTAACTAAATTCCAAGTGCGCAATACTGCAGCCTTTTGTGGCATGTTATATTACTACATTACAGTAGATTATTGTATTATTGTGAGTCATTTTGCAATTTCCGTAATAGACTTAGTAGCGGCATCTGTTTCATATGTAACCGGAGTTCTCATTCGTCAACAACAGATGGTGTTTTGAAGGTTCTTGCTGGCGTGAATATCATCTGTTCTGGCAAGAACAACACCTGAAGGACATTCACAGGCCACACCAATCAAACTTCATGGTTCTCCGATTCGATCACCCGCTATGTGGTCTCTATAAGCAACAATCTTATATACTTAAGATTAGTATAGTGAAAGGTCTAGCGTCCTTCGAGACCTTCTATGATGTGCCGGCGTTCCTTTATGGGGTAGCGCTGATCTGCGATTATCAACAAAATCATCGTTTCTAATGCTGCACGCCTAGGCCCTCGATATTTAAAAAAATCTGTACTAAGAAAGCAGAAGCTTGATAGAAAACACACGGTCCATAGTCTGCAACGGAGGCTATGAAAGGTCGGGATATTCATGAATTCCTTAAATACACATTTGTTCAGAAAATATTGATGAGACCGTTATGTAGTGGTAGTTCCTGCCATCTCTACCCTTCCGTTTCCAATGGTTAGTTTGAAGCGTTCGGCGGCGCTAGTAACTTGCACGGATTGCCATTAGCTAACTTGAATGGCATGTTAACGAAAGATAGATATGACCTTCAGGCAACACTTGTTGGCGGTAGAAGGAGAGGGATGGGCTCCATATACACAATGGAAAGCAGCTCACGTCCCCGACAAAAAAGGCAATGGGGCTAAATTTTTACCAACAACGGTAACATCTATGGGACAATAATCGCTACAAATACGATGCGTGAGGAGTCCGGCAATAAAAGTAATGATCCATATGATCCGGAAAGATACAAACCATCGACACCGCTGACAAGCAATTCTTTAGATAAAAAAAGCTTTTAAAAATTACAAAATTCCTCTCAAGGCAGATGATAGTGGCGAATGTTGGATACTGTGCTTCTCGAATAAATCCATCCATCCATCCATCCATCCATCCATCCATCCATCCATCCATCCATCCATCAATCAATAACCTTTATTAGAAATGCACTGCAACATAAAGGTTGACGTACGTTGATGGTATGGAAGAGATTATAGCCACGGATGTGATACCTGCCTCTAGAAAGCGGCTGTTGCCTGAGAAGACACGAGAAATTCGAAAAGCAGCCTACGAAACGTAACAATTAAGTTCCGAGAATAGTTGATCGGTTGAAACCAGCTAGCCAGGTACAAAAATGTACTTTGTGTAATGCTTAGGTCCCAATTTATAAAAGCGGCCATGCCGGGTAGTTCACGGGCTTCTCTTGTACTATCGGGCGTGGCCCCTACGTGGCTCCGCGGAACACCTTGCGGTTCCTGGGGTCTTTGGGGGCTGGCGCCCGGCCGGGTACTGGGTTGCATTTAAGTCGGACTTAAAATGACCCGCTAACAAATAGACGCCCTAAACTACCTCAGGGGAACACTGAGGAGTATCCCCCCATATCCGGCAGTCCAAAGGGACAAATTTGGGGCTACATCCCTGATAAGCAACGGTGCAATTGGGACCTAAGCCTAAGCTGGTGTATACCATTTAAGTAACAGGCTCCTGAATTTAATTCAACCACGCACACATACGTCAAGAAACTGCACTGCCGTTTTATGGCGATTTTTCTAGCTTTCCAAATGAACACACAAAGGAGTTACACTGCACTGGGCATCAATTTTACAGTATAGCCAATACATGTCCACATGTCATTGCTTTTTATCAGCAAAAGCTAAATAAAACACATACTATGGCCGTAATGCCCTGTAGTAAATAAATCTTACCTTGGTCTCAAGCAGGACCCGTGCGTTATCTGATGGCTGATCTCTCTACCCAAGCATACTGTTGTGAAGTGTGGAAGGCCCACTGAAGTTCTGAGCCAATATCACCCAGCTTGCGGAGAAAAACATGTGAAATTGAAAACGGCAGTGACGTGTTTGAAACTATTCATAATCCCCCGTGACGTTACTAAGTATCTTTATTTCCACGAATATGCGTACTCAAAACTGAACACCTGCGTTGAGTTTTATCAAGTTCAGGCAAATCTGTGGCGGGAACGTTTTGACACCGCAATTTTGCAAATCAAAGATATCCATTTATTGAGATTTACCAACATTAAAGAAGGATTAACATGTAGGGTGACTATCACTGGTCACTTTTTCAAGATGTTAGCCCAGAGACCAGACTGCTATATTATAAGGTTTTATTTCAATTGAAAATGATGCCCAGATGGACAATGCTGTGATGTCACACACGTAGAAGCAGGCAGCGTCAATTGATTATGCACTATATATTCTTTATTGGACTCATATGTTGAACTGCACATATTACATAGAAATATTAATGATTACAGATTAGGGATTAGATTCAGTTCCTGTGAACATCGCTAGGAGTGCCCGATGCCTGATATCTGATTAGCAATATGTTGAATTTCAGTGTTTTAAACTTATATTGGCTTTCCTCACACCGTAAGATATAATTCAAATCACTAACACTGGCAGGACAGAAACGATCGTCAATGAACACACCTACCATTTTAAAGCCAATGCATAGTCAACACATAGGCCTGTCCTTGGTGCTGAACACTGTCTGCAGAACGTGTGGCAAACCTCTCCTTGGTGCTGAAAGCTATCCACACGACCAACGTTCCATGGGCAGGATTTAGCTACTGCCGGAGACATCAGGAACGAAGACGAAGTAAATACTTATTGATTTGAGCACATTCGTAACCATTAACATAAGATATTTATTGAAAAATGTGAAAAAATGTGAGAAGAATTCGGAACCTATTTTGGCGACCTATAAAACAGCCCCGTAATCTGCCATTTACTGTGCGAGCATAACAAGGGGAATGTCATTTGAAAGGGAAATAATGTTTCCTGTGATTTATAATACAATGAAATCGACAAGATATCAACGAAGGTATGATCGACCGATTCAAGTTTTCAAACATTTTGTGCTGGGTTCAGATTGGTTGGTATTGTCAAGTACATACACATCATACCGTTATACAGCATAGTTATTTGAACTAGCCTTATGTTTATCAAATGACCTTCCACCCATCGTGTAGCATACATAACATCAGAGCCGTGGGGCGTACGCGGCTCCGGCATGCTCTTGAGCCTTTGAATCCTACAGTGACAATAACGGCTAGTTTTCTACAGTCTTGAGAGAAGGAAAACTATCACAAGGAGAGCGACGTCCCAAGCTTTTTAGAAAATGTCGTCTGCTCAAAAAATCACAGACGACATTTTCAAGATGGCGGTGAATGGACTGCGACATAAAACCCCAGTGGTCCTGCTGGCCTGTGGTTCCTTCAACCCCATCACCAACATGCACCTCCGTATGTTTGGTACGTATATACAACAGCATTTCCATAGTTCCAACGACTGCATTGTGTGTGTAGTGAGGTACATTTGTATTAGGCAGTGCTCAAAACATTCGCGTTTGGAAAACAGAACGGCCGGTGTTTCCAGGGCAGTGCTACGTCACTTATACCGTAAGGTACCGGGGTTTTGGTCTTTACAAAAATCATTTTAATGTGTTATTATTTATAGTTTACCTAGGCAGCCAACAGTGACTTCGTTTATGAGAAACTATGGTAGTATTATCACAAAGAATAATTTGAAACGGTTGCAGCATCAAAGATTGCACAACACTGGTTTGACATAGCGTTCGTTGATTACGCATTTTGCATGTCAACATTGGCGAAATGCCGAAGCTAGCTATTACCACGGTGTTCCTATTTACTGGTACTCCTGTGGTATTCCTGTGCTTCCTGTCCTACCGTTGACATTGGCAATATCGATACTATCTATAGTCCTGTTAAAATAAATGTAATATACATTTTGTAAAATGCATTGTTATCCCATCCTGTAGAGGACCATGCAATGACCTAAATGCTCTTAGGCTGAGAGATTTGCAAACATAACGTGGTGTATAAAATGTGTTACTCAGAAATAAGATGTTTTGTCATTCAGCAAAAATGTGATTTTTTTAAAGCAAAACATTGTGTGCATTGTCATTTATAGAAAATCATCTACTCAAAATTTGTTTCTGTTCTACTGTTAACGGGAGGTGCCCCAACACGGTACGCTTTTTCTTGCGCTCAAACTCATGGCGCTCCATCGCTAGTTGTCTGAGAGTGGTCAAATTTTGATGACTGAATTTTTTACACATAGATTTGAACAACATACTTGAATAAGAAATTAATTCATGTGGTTCATGAACCTTTCGCGCTGCGTGTTACAAGCGGCAAACACTGTGAGACAATTTCGTGTATGTAACCTTCCAATTTTGTGCTACGCTGGACAGTGTGCCTAACTTGGTACGCTTTTTTTTAAATTTTGCTCTCTTCAGAAGTAAGTGGTAAATTTAAGTACACAGAAAAAAATTAACAGTATGATATTTTAGCTTTCTTTTGACAGTAAAATCGTGACAGTATGTACTTCTTGTCTCACATGAGGAAGGCTGTACCTAGAACAATCCAGTTGATGTTTTTACGGGCAATGGGCTGAATGCACTGATTGTGAATGCCCGACTAAAAAAAAACATTACGAAAAAACGACACCGCCAACATCAACAAAACTCTGCCTGATTATATGAAAATATCATCTACATCTCTCTATCAAGTCTTATTTTCATAGACAGCACGAATCATTTGTTGCAGTCAAATAAATCTTTGGAGCGTTCTCCAGTCTGCCACCTACACGGCCACACTCCCTTGGGAGTACAATGGTGGCAATGTTTATGTCGCTTCCTTTTGGTTGCTTTTCTACTCAACAAACATTTGAAGACCCATATTCATAGTGTTTTATGGAGCTTTATTTATTTGAATAATGGCAGTTGTGTGACTGCTTGGAAGAGTTCCTATAGTTAGCGACACGAGCCGCCAATACGCAGAGGCCGGTGACCGCAGTGATTCAGCACTGTCAACATTACTGTTAGAATTCTGTTAAAAAAAAAATGAAGTAAATATGTTAAAGTATACTTGGAATGCAAATTAAAGCTGTGTGCATGGGCCTGGTTTATTTACCTTTGTAATCAGCATAGTTAGTGGCAACAAACACGGTGTACTTATGGATAATAAGATCAGCAAAAAATCCGTACCGTCTTACGACTGGAACCATCTTAGGGCGGCCCCCGTTACATTTAGATAGGTGTAATAACTGCACATTATAAAAACTATTCTACCAGAAAATTTAACCATTCATTGTTTGAAACTCAAACATATGTTCTAATCTAGCATCATACAGTCATGGTTGTATGCTTTTTATAATATATGTGTCTGCGCACTTTACAGAAATTGCAAAAGATTTCTTGGAAAAGTCGGGAAAGTACATTGTCATCCAAGGCATCATCTCTCCTGTTAATGATGGATATGCCAAACAGGTGAGTGGGGTGAAGTCATATCACTACTGTACTACAGAACTGCAAACTTGCATGTATGTATGTATGTATGAAGGAATGGTATGAATGAATGGTTTATTTCGTTAATACATCACAGCCGGGGAGGCTGAATTACGTATCACTTACAGGCTATGTATATTAGAAATCTTCATCCATTAAAATCTGATACACATTAAAAAAAACTAACCCATGGATAAAAACAACTGAAGTATCCAGCAAAACACCAACTACTTTGTTGACAAAAGATATCTCAATGAGGGAAATTGCAATATATAATACAGGTCTTAAAAGCTTAAAGAATTCTAAAGTATATAAGCATCTGCATCACATATCATCGTTAAGTAACCTTGTCAGGTATGGAACAGGTGAGTCTCTATATCTATTTGTTTTATACTTAATAGATCTGAAGAACACCACACGTTCCTTTCTCCTTCTACTGGGGAGGTACGTATCGACAAAAAAGACAAATGCATAGAAGTTTGGTGCAACAAAATGATATACTGTGCATGTGTTTCCACTTGTACAGGGTCTTCTCCCTGCCAACCATCGTCTAGCTATGTGCAACCTGGCAGTACAGTCTTCAGATTGGATCAGGTGAGAAGAAAGGCTACGACACCTCTATACTTAAACCTACATGTATATGCATGTATATGAATTGGTCTGCACCTCCAAAATTGGTACTGATACTAAACTGCATTCTAAGGGTTAAGGTTTTGTCCTGCTACAGACACTCATTCTTATGCTGAGTTACTTTGCATTCATCTGATGTTTCAGTTACTGATTCTGTGCTGCAAACATCTATCAAGATGTGTAAGGATAGTCAAAATGAGTAAGAAGAATGAATAACCTTTTGTCCAACCCCTTTTACTGTACGGCACTACAGTTCCCAAAATGGATGCTACATGATGTATTTGAAGTTCTATTTAACAATTACATTGTGCCTTCTCTTAAAAGGTTTCACTACTAACAACTTGCTGTGCACTTTAGGGATGAGAAGTTTGGGAGCTGTTTTGATCCTTAAGCTTTTTTATGCATGGAGGGGATGTAGTGGACTAAATGGCAGATAGCCAAATATACATGTATGGTCTCTAGGGAAAGGGCTAATGTGATCCTTGAATTATAGTGGCATGACTAGGGAGTGCTTTGGGAAATCAGGCATGGATCTTATACACGTACTTTCAATTTCAATCAGACATAGCAGTAGCAACCACAGTAGAACTGTTAATGCGCATTTTAATATTTAGTGTATTGCAAGAATTATACATGAAAAATCATAAAGGCATTATCAACAATGACTACAGTGCATTGAAACATACCTTTTACAGATGAATATCACAAACCTCGTGGTTCAACTCTGACAGTAAAGATGTTATGATATTGCCCCAAGACTAGACTGAGTAGATTGATAAGACTAGACTAGACAAGGCTAGATTGTAGTATTATTACAGATGTACATTGTATCACATGATATACAAACTTATATCATATGAAACCACACCATACATAGTCATTCTTTGTTAACATTGCTTATAGTTATATGTTTAAACTGAAATGCTAAAATTGAGAAACCACAGTAAAAATGCAAACAAGGGACAGGATTGTTTTGGCCAAGCGAGACCAAATTGGTCAATCCAGTGGAAGGAACTGATTTCAAAAAATAATCTAATACCAGCAGCACCTCATTAAGGAAATGCACATTTACCCCAGAGCTAATCCATCATGGTGGTAAGGCTGATTCATGATTAGATTCTGGGCGTTGTCAATCAGACAAACCTGTCTGTTGTGTCGCAACCTACACATAAGCTAGATTTTGTATGAGATAGATACATGTACATAACTTTCAATTTTTCAGATCATGCATCTTTTCGCTTTTGAAATGCCTGTCCATACCCTAGTACAACATATTTTGGTACCTACCATCTTTGTCCACTGTTTCTTTAAAAATTGTCAGATTGACATGATCCACAGATATTTTCATTGGAATATTCCTGACTCTTTGATGGCTATAGGGCTGGTATCAGGAAATTGCACCAAGTAACACACACTTTAGGTGACACCGATGCACATGTGGTTCTCACATGCATATTCACTATAACAGGTTCCTCCAACATATCATCATACTAGTTGTACATTATCTGTACAATGTACAGTATGTATAATTTTATGAATTCTTACAGACTCCAGGAAGAATAGTGGTACAATATATCACTAATCGAAATCCAAATGAAACAAAAAAAAATGTAGTGTTCAGACAAGGAGGTAGGCAGGCAGAAGACAATAACAATTATTGTGGTGGCTCTAAGTTTGGGGACACCACGACAACTGTGCACATAAAAACATTTCAAAATATTGCAATTCACAATGACATATCCTGTCCCCTGCTATAACAGAGTTGACCCCTGGGAGAGCCAACAGGACCAGTGGTTACAGACAGTCAAGGTCATGAGACATCACAAGGCCAAGCTGGAGGAGCAGCAGCACGGGCTCATGGAGACCCCCAGCAAAGCCAAGAAACGCAAACTCAACACACGGACACGCAGCTGCAGCCAGAGTAGTGTGGGTGGGTGGCATGTGTAAACATGAAGCAGCATGAAGATAAACTAATGATTTTAGAGAAGTCACCAAAAAGGTTGGCTGTTTAACCTTCATCGACATATTTTTCAAGTGCTAATGTCAGAGTGTCTTCAATAACAACCTAAGGCCAATCTTGTCTTTGAGTCAGGTTTAATCAATAAGTTTCCTTCTTCAAAATACAATTTTGCAATGCATTTGAAGGCAACTGATCTATCAATGATATCAAAAATCAGAAAGTGAGATATTTTCTTGATGTTCTCATCTGTTCTGTAAGTTTTAGACAATTGTTCCTCTAAACTGTTTAAAGACATGGTAATTCTTTGGACGATTTCAATTATAGATCTGAATTTTTAACCTAGAACACCTTATGAAGATGATTTTAAAAAGTGATCTTTGTTCTTACAATTTACAGAGGACATTGCAAATGAAAATGAGGTGGAAGAGATCAACTCAAGGAATAATGCAGGTGAGGACTAAACAATAGTCATGTGTTGTTATAGTCATGCCAATCAATTGACCTGGGTCTCTCAAGATAGTGCAAAGCTTGGCAAACTCACTGGCATCATTGTAAGTTGTAAGGTCAACAAATACAGCAGGCATCTTGCTGGATTGCACCTACTTTAAGAATGCCAATGTATTTTGGTGCAGTCATGCGAGATACCAGTTTAAGCTGGAAGTGGTCTGACTGGCTTACTGTTGTTGTTATGTTTTGTATCTTGAAATGTGTTTTTTTTTCCAGGGTATATAGAGTTGAAGCTGTTATGTGGGTCAGATCTTCTGGAGTCGTTCGGGACACATGGTCTGTGGAGAGATGCCGATGTGAGTTTAACATTGAGTTTGTTGTCAGATGTCACAAACACTTTCTCCTGAAGGAATTATACCTCCTTTCTGTTATCTTACATGTGATCCAAGATACAAGAAATACATAGATGGAATGTGTCAATGAACTATAAAAGTACATCTTTTTAAGTAACAGATATGTGAAAGAGACTAAATTGTAAATGGTGTTTCTTGAATATCTACATGTCAATCTAATGTCAGAAATCATGGCATTTACTCTCAAATACAATGTGCCCATCAGTGCATAGAGGTGCATGTAAATGATTGAATATGTATTAAATCAAGATCTGCAATCCATGTTATTGGTCTTCTGTCCCTTGTAACAAAAAACAACTTATAAACTGATCTATGATTTATTGACTCTACATGGGAAATGGTTTGGTTGAATAATTAATGAGTGTCTGACTCAATTTTCCAACACTTGCATTTTTCAGTAGCTTAGCAGAAATGGATTACTTGTTAAATTCCTGTTTTAGGATCTTAAGAGAGGTTATACATTCAATCCTGGACATGGCATTTGTCATGGCATATTACTTTGTCCTTGGTGCTGAAATGCCATCTAATGTCATGAATGACAACACGACTATAAAATAGTATCAAGATGGAACATTGCCAATTTGACTAACATACCTCACAAGGCAAGCACACATTTCTAGATTATTCCTACTGGTCTCTACCAGAAAAAGAATATTCCTTGCAGTTGAATTTCTTGTTGATATATAATGGCAATAGAGTTCACTCCTTTGAGACACTAGCATAAATATCACAAGTATTAGTGCTGAAATATATCTGACCAATCTTTCTTCCAGCACTTACTCAAAACACAAGAAGTAGTTAGGCAGCAACTTCTGAGGTACTGAAATGCCATCCAACCCATATTGGTCTAAACAAAATTTTCCCTTATATAACCACAACATTGACTAAAGCTGGTACATAATATTAGCCCCATTAGGGCATCCAGCCAACATCCTGCCCCATATAATTAGGTTTTATGGACCCTGCTTCTCTGGACCATGTCAGCACATCTTGACAGATCCTATTAGCAGAGATTAATAAGATACCTTATCCAAGTCAAGTTCTCAGTGAAACAGACATCAGACTTTACTTCCCTACCATCTTAGATTGTGAGGATGACACTTCATTGTAATTGTACTTTCATTTGTTTACAGATCCGAGAAATTGTTGGCAAGTTTGGGATTGTTTGCGTGTCCAGAGCTGGCACCAACCCACAGAAGTTTGTGTATGAGTCAGACGTGCTGTCCGAGTACGAGGTATGTGTAATTAGGCATGGGAAAATGAACATTGTGTTTCCGAGTATGTTCCTAAAAAATCAGTCAGTACACTCAGTAGGTACAGGCTTTCTTTCTTCCTCTGATTTTCTGATCCAACAAAGCCAAGGCAAACTGTTTCTTACACTTTTCACAGCCATAAGTGGCATTAAAAAAGAAATCATCTCATCATGTGCAAATTTACCAATCTGAATATCTGTTGTATTAGAAGGACTACATGTATATATTTTAGAATTTGGAGGCAAGAGGTCTCCAACAGTTTGCTAACAGATAATCTGCACCAAGTTTCTCCATCCTGTACACCATTATTTTGACAGTTCAGTTTGCAAAAGGCCAAGAAACCATTTTACATCGTCCTATCTACATGACATTGTTAATAATCCAGTTGATGACTTTTTTGTTTCCCTCCAAACACAGAACAACATCCTGATTGTGACTGAGTGGATCCAGAATGAGATCAGCTCCACCAGGATCAGGTAAGTCTGTATGTGGGAAGGGGGCAAAGAGATTTACTTCCGGATGTTTTGAGTGACAACCATCACTCTTCTTCAGCATCACTAAAATCAACTGTTCTGCCATTTCATTCTAATGATGCTGAAGAAGAGTGATGGATGTCACTCGAAAGCCCGGAAGTAAATCTCCATTTTTTATCGAGTTGTAGAGATTGAATTGTATTTAAATATTGTTTACCGGGATGTCTAACCTTCATAACTGTAGTCTGTCAACCATTCATTGTACTCTCTAATACAGCTTGTGATAAAAACCTACAAAATACAACTAGTCTCACAAAAATTAGTACCTTAAAGATTTTTGTTCATTGTGTAGATATGTTACACATGACCAGCTTTCAGAAGACTTTCCACTCAAGTATCACTGCATTCAATCAGCAAGATGACAACAAATTCTGTGGTAAAATCATTATTATTTACAAAAATCAATATTAGGCAGGTTAATGATGTGCCGGTAAGACTTGCATTTTCAACCTGACTCTGAACACAAATAACATTTTGTATTTGTATCTGCAATTCAAATCGTAGCTTCAAACATTCTAGTTTTTAACTTAGCATGCAAGTTTTACCAGTAAACTTTTAAGTGTATAGATCTACCATATAAAAACAATGAGATGTTGAATGACATTAGCAGATATTTAGGGTTCAAAATAAACATGACAAGTGTAACCCTTACACCCTTTCACCCCCACAGACGAGCCTTGAGGCGACACCAGAGTGTGAAGTACCTGATTCCAGATCCAGTCATTGATTACATCAAGAAAAATGGTCTCTTCACAAACGACAATGATATCTTGATCAGAAGTGCATCCAAGTATGAGACCAGCCTGTAGCTGTGAAGTCTACCCACTGGCTTTACAACACTAGGATCAAGTATAGACATAAAGGTTGCATCTATCCATAGCACTACTGCATGAATTCTACTTGCCAGTGCTGTATATCAATACTGTTAGGGGGCATGCTTACCAAATGTGTAGCGTTTCCATAATACACAAACAGAATTTCTTGAGTCATAAATCTCTCTTACATTCATTTGTACAAATGTACCTTTCCTTAAGGTCTGTTATTTTCTGGCCTCAAAAAATTATTTTCAGATGGATAAGTCGAGTTTTGTCCTAAATGGAAAAGAAAGACTTTTGACATCCAACTTATATCGACTCTACAAGTTTGTTCCTATACTTTCTGATAAACAATTAGAATACTTTTCTGCCTTCTCATATTTTGTTCTGTAGTTAGTAGACTAGAGAATACTACTAGTTTTCAAACAAGGCACAGTAGGTACAAGTACATGTAAGTGCAAGTACATGTAAAATTACCATGTAGCGTGTATGCTGCTCCTGATTATAGTAGTTTCAAGTGGAAAAAAATCATATGTGCAATATACTAGTATTACGCAAGATTCTCTACAAATCTGTGGCAAAATGTATTTATATACAAACATACAAGTTCATATATGTAATAACTAAAGGTATGCATGTACATCTGTGATACAAAGATAAAGGCAAGTCAAGCTCATCTACATCTACAAAAAATAGCAACACTGGAAATCATACACATTACCAGTGTCATGTTTGTCAGAACAACATGTACAATTGCTCCAAGCTACTTATTTGTTAATTGTTGCCAAATCTGGAAACTTTTGCCTTTCACAGTTTCTTGTAGTTGAAGTATACAAATGTATGCAGTAGAACTAAAAATGACGTGGATGTCTGTGTTGGCTGTATCATAACCTCCTTGCCTGCATTAATAACATAGATGTATACAGAGCA